>NC_048545.1:15488669-15692908 GCF_902806685.2 Maniola hyperantus | reverse complement strand
TTTGGCCTATGCGGTGCACCAGCACGACAGCAGAGGTTAATGGACCAGTTATTTAATCAAATTTTTGTAGTGATATTGAAAATGGAATAGTATTTTGTTATATAGATGATATTGTTATTTGTTCTGCTGATTTTTGAAACCCATTTAATTTTATTAAACAGAGTTCTGGATAAACTAAAAATGGCTCAACTATCCATAAATTTTGAAAAATGTAATTTTTTTTAGAAACTCTTTGAAATATTTAGGGTATATAGTGGATGAATTTGGTTTACGCACAGATCCTGGAAAAGTTGCCGCAGTTTTGAACTTTCCGACCCCAAAAAACTGCACAGGAGGTAAAGATTTTCCTAGGCACTTGTTCTTGGTACAGGCGCTTTATTAGGAATTTTTCAACCATCGCTGCACCACTCAATAGACTAACGAGTAAAGGAAAGAACGCACCTAAATTTGAGTGGAGCGAACAGGCAGAGGTAGCATTTAATACATTGAAGAATGCGTTGGTAACCGCACCTGTTCTTGCGGTACCGAATTTTGAAAAACCATTCAAAATACATTGTGATGCTTCTGCATATGGTGTTGGCGGTATGCTAACGCAAGAAACCGATGGTTGCGATCATCCCATTGCGTATGTCAGTAGGAGCCTAAATAAAAACGAAAGGAATTACAGCGCGACGGAACGCGAGGCTCTAGCTGTGATTTTTGCAGTGGAGAAATTTCAGGCTTATTTTGGTTCCAAGCCAGTCACAATTATCACAGACCATGCATCCCTAAAGTGGTTCTTAAATTTAGAAAATCCCTCAGGACGACTCGCCAGATGGGGTTGTAGATTATCACAGTATAATTTTGTTATCGAACATAGGAAGGGTTGTGATAATGTAGTTCCGGATACCTTGTCGAGACTCATACACGTAGATGTAGTTGGTGATCGTAATGATAACTCTAGTCAACAAGTTTTGGTAGATGACTGGTATGACAAAACATTTAATGGCTGTAAAATCAATCCAGCAAATTTTCCGAATTTTTGTATTTTGAACGATAAACTATATCGTTACAGTAAATGTAAATACCAGCTTCTCAGTGAGTTCGACTGGAAAGAGGTAGTCCACAAGAACGACATCCTTAGAATTATGCAACAAAACCATGCAGATGCAACTGCAGGTCATTTTGGTGTGTTCAAAACTCATCGCAGATTATCCCTCAGATATTTTTGGCGTGGTATGTATAAGGACGTGGTTGAGTACGTTAAGAATTGTGATACTTGCTCTGCGTATAAACACACGACATCAGCCACTCCAGGTCTGCTAGGGAAGCCTAAAGTCTGCGAGAGACCTTTTCAGGTCATTTCGGCTGATTTAGTCGGACCTTTGCCTAGGTCTAAATCAGGATTTACATTTCTTTTTGTGGTGACGTGTTGTTTTTCGAAATATACAATTGTTGTTTCCGTTACGGCGTGCCACAGGTGCCGCTGTTGTTAAAGCGCTAGAGAATTTTGTATTTTTGAACCATAGTGTTCCAGAGACTGTGATTGTGGACAATGGGTCCCAATTTACAGGATCTGAATTCCGTAATCTCATTAAGCGTTATAATATTCCGAAATTACACTACACACCACTGTACACTCCGCAAGTTAACCTTGTTGAGAGGTACAATAAGGTTGTTATGACTGCTGTAGCCGCTTTTGTGAAAGATAACCACAGGTCCTGGGACGAAAACCTGTACAAGGTCCAGTTCGCCATAAACAGTGCGGTTAATGAATCCACTGGATTCTCCCCGTTCTTCCTGGTCCACGCTAGAGAACCGGTTTTAAATGGTTCCTTCTATAAGGACACGGATAAGGAGTACGAGGCCGGAATTCCAAGGGAGGAATACGCAGGAAAGTTTGGAACTTTGGAGGACATATTTGGTCAGGTTAGGAGAAATTTGTTTCAGGCTCATGCAGAGTATGCAACGCATTACAACTTAAGGCGTAGGTCTGCAAGCTATTCTGTTGGGGACATAGTGTGGAAAAAGACCTATCCACAAAGCGACGCTACAAATTTTTTCGCAGCTAAGCTGGCACCTAAGTATGAAAAGTGCAGGGTTGTCAAGGTTTTGTCACCTTTGGTTTACGAACTAGTTAGAGTAGCTGACAACCACCCAATAGGCACTTGGCATATTAAGGATATTAAGAAGTAGAT
Source organism: Maniola hyperantus (assembly GCF_902806685.2). NCBI lineage: Eukaryota > Metazoa > Arthropoda > Insecta > Lepidoptera > Nymphalidae > Maniola > Maniola hyperantus. Next base: position 15,690,731 of record NC_048545.1, on the reverse strand, counting down.
ATTTGCCATTACTTAGTTTGGTCTAAACTGTTTGAATATTTAAGTTATCAATATTCAATTAGGAATTTGTATGAGTGTAGTGATGTTCTGAGTTAACAGTTACATTACCATGGTTCAGTTGAGGAGGAATGTAGTGGATGTATGTAGGGATGAATATGTGATGATTGGAATGCTTGTGGTAGACCAACCGGTTGAGAAAGTAAAAATGCAAATATCGTACTTTGGGGATAACGAAAAGGGGGGGTTTTGTGTTTTGTTTTCGTTTTCCTTCTAGATAATGGATCATTTCTGTTATTTTTTCCGATTCTGTTCCGAGATCTATTTTCTAGGAGAGTTATTTCGTTTTTTTTTTTCTCATATTCCGATTTTGATTCGGTTTTATTTTCCGAATGGGATAGAGAACGGTTGCCATATCAGATGGACCCGTTCACAACCAGTTTTTCCGTATTTGTTGAGTAACAAATATTAAGATGGTAGTTTAAAAGAGTGAACCACCGTAGGCCTAGACGCATTCTATCAGTCAGCTGAAGAATGATGCCAAGATGTTTCCACTCAAGTGTCTTAGACACCATGAAGTTTTTTGTATATATTCTTTTTAGAAGTTAGGGTTGTGTAGTTAAGTATAATGTATAAAACCTTACACTGTTTTCAGTATATTTATTTTGTTAGACAATTTTCCTTGTTAGTAGTAGATGTGCGTTCACGCGTAACTTCTGTGTTTTTTTTTTTGTTTGTTTCAGGCAAATTGTTAGTAGTTGTTGGATGGCGCTGAGGGCAGCGTGGTTCAACCTGTTGAACCTTTTCGTAGGAGGGGAAGTATTGTGACGTTGTAAATTTTGAACTACTAATTAGCGTTTCGCTTTTAATTAAAATCTATTTTGTTCAAAGTATGTTGGTGCCACCTAGCATCAAGGTGCAGAACTACGCGTGGGTCGATGTTCAGAGTCCATTCGAGCCACAATAGATGGCGTTTGCTTCGTTGTCAATTGTCGTAAAAATAAAACAAAATAATTAAATAAAACCATAATATCATTTGTTTATTGTTAAGTCATTAACAAAAACGGTTCTTATAATATATCCTTAGGTTCCGCAAATATTCAAAAATGAATTGGCTTCATGATCAAACTAACTGAGAGCGGCGACACTCGGGTTGCGTCTGGCAACACCGATAGGGGAGATTTAGAATTTTCCTGGAGTCAACATGTGAAGACGAATTTCTTTCGTTCCAGGAAAATCTCACTTCTTTTCGCCCATGGCTTCGCCTGGGAAAATACAATAGTATAAATTTTAGTCATCCTAACGTATTTCAATGTTTCATCAATTATGTTCCAGTTATTTTATCTTCCCAAATAAATGAGGATAATGGGTTGTGGGTGGACTTCTGAAAACCATTGGTGGCCAGGAGTTCAATAGGGTTTTACGTTTACGTTTTACGTTTTAGTTTACGTTTACGTTTTCGGTTTTCGTATTTATTTCTTTTGCACATTCACGTTGACAACTTAATTGCTATGGATAAGACTTGGTGAAAATCTTTGTAATGAAACATTTCGGTTGTGAAGAATCAAATAAATTGAGTTTTGGATCTTGGCCGATGCCGTCCAGCTACCTTGCAGTCTTCGCACCTACAAGTAAGCAATGTTTGTATCCTGCAACAGTTTAGTGAACCTTCTTAGTGTATGTGTACAGTAAGAACCCTGTCTTTACTACTGAGCTTTTATTTTGGAACAATTTTATGAATTTTACTGTGTCATTGTCTATTCCATGCCAATGGCATCTTAAATTTAAAACATAGATTTTATGTACTATCTACCTAAGGCATTCTAATGTATCTAAATTAAGTCTTGGCATTAAGCTAGAATAACTAAGTATTATTAGCCATCACTAAGTATTAAGCGACCCCGGTAAAAGTTACATTAAAAACAATTTTGCCTAACATCTAGCAAATTTCATTTATAACACCTCATATACATTACAAGGGAGTCGACGGCTAGCTTCTAATCTTTACTAGGTAGATAGATCAAGTAAATTATTTTTTTTTTTCCTCTAATCTTTGTAAGGTGGTAGATTATTCCGTATCCGGGTATATTTCTATTCCGCCCAATTTATCACCCTTACACTTGAGAATACCCTTGATAACTCTCAGGCATGCACATTTCCTCACGATGTTTCCCTTCACCGTTTAAGCAATAAGTGGTAACATGACTCCGGTAAGGTAAACGTATTGCATGCCCGGGACCAAACCTCGTACCCATCGCATATGAGGCCAACGTTCAGGCTATTGTTGCTATTATTACAATTATTACTATTAGTTAATTATATATTTTTTTTTAGTTTGTCTTGATTTTGTCACATAAAATGTATACGTTGGGCATACGTTAGGGTTGTAACATAAAATCATAGATTCAATTTCGCTATTTATTATTGTAAATGTAGAGCGAGAGCGATATACAAGTTACATCGTTTATTTCTCAGTCTCTATCGTTTGTATCTCGCGAAGTAAATCCCCTTCAGATAAAAGCTAGAGCTTGATGGATCTGTGCAAGTGCAAGTCGCTACAAGCACAATAAATAAGTGTGCTGTCTTCATCACCGAGATTACTGACAACTGCACTTCGATGAATGTGAGTGAATCACTGCAGGAACAGAGAGAATGACACAGGACACTACACACGAGGCCAACTTCCACAAATAATATTGACTTCGCTTGCTGGCTGAGCTAACTTGACCTTCCACTATAAAGCATATTAGTACTTAAGGTTTTGATTCTTGAAGCTCTATGTAAAATCCACTCATCAATTGCGTGCGAACCGCGAACCGCGGTGCGACTAGTGCGAACCGCGAACCGCGGTGCGACTAGTGCGAAACAACAGTTCACGATAATGAATGTTTAGCCGCTCACTGGCTGTTCACGAAAGTTCACAATATACGAGTAACATGGGTGGTAAGGAGTGCGAAAGTTCACAATATACGAGTAACATGGGTGGTAAGGAGCGCGAAAGTTCACAATAAACGAGTAACATGGGTGGTAAGGAGCGCGAAAGTTCACAATATACGAGTAACATGGGTGGTAAGGAGCGCGAAAGTTCACAATATACGAGTAACATGGGTGGTAAGGAGCGCGAAAGTTCACAATATACGAGTAACATGGGTGGTAAGGAGCGCGAAAGTTCACAATATACGAGTAACATGGGTGGTAAGGAGCGCGAAAGTTCACAATATACGAGTAACATGGGTGGTAAGGAGCGCGAAAGTTCACAATATACGAGTAACATGGGTGGTAAGGAGCGCGAAAGTTCACAATATACGAGTAACATGGGTGGTAAGGAGCGCGAAAGTTCACAATATACGAGTAACATGGGTGGTAAGGAGCGCGAAAGTTCACAATAAACGAGTAACATGGGTGGTAAGGAGCGCGAAAGTTCACAATATACGAGTAACATGGGTGGTAAGGAGCGCGAAAGTTCACAATAAACGAGTAACATGGGTGGTAAGGAGCGCGAAAGTTCACAATATACGAGTAACATGGGTGGTAAGGAGCGCGAAAGTTCACAATATACGAGTAACATGGGTGGTAAGGAGCGCGAAAGTTCACAATAAACGAGTAACATGGGTGGTAAGGAGCGCGAAAGTTCACAATATACGAGTAACATGGGTGGTAAGGAGCGCGAAAGTTCACAATATACGAGTAACATGGGTGGTAAGGAGCGCGAAAAGTACGTCAATTTAGATAATATCGAACTAACTTAATAATTTTAATTGGTGAATCACACGCAAACATCGTAAATCATCACATTAAGGATAAAACGTACAGGAACCGTCTCTGAAAGATTACATGTATGTAAATGTAAACCGATTTCGCTAATTCTTTTTTTATAATATTCCTTGAAGTACGAGGATGGTTCTTACGGAGAGAAAATTTAATTCAACCTCCCCTCAATTTTCTAAACTCCACCCGAGCGAAGCCGGGGCGGATCAGCTAGTTCTGTTATAAAGTTTTTGACATTAGATTAGTGGTTTCAAAAAACGTTTATTTTGAATGATGGTGATTAGAACTATAACTATATTGAAACATACTATCAAGCAGATGCGCTTTATTTTGATTACCGCAAAGCTTTTGATAGAGTAAATAACGATATTCTTCTAAAAAAACTCAGTGCTATTGGTCTATCTCCTCAGCTCCTACATGTATTATCAGACTACCTCCGTGACCGTCAGCAATTCGTTCGATATGGCATATATGAGTCTAAACCATATCATACGCGATCCGATGTAAGCCAGGGCTCTATCTTAGGACCTCTATTCTTCCTAATCATGATAAACGATCTTCCGGAATCTATAAAATATGCAAAATGCTTGCTATATGCAGATGACCTAAAACTTTTATTTGAAATTACTTCTATCGAAGATTGTCTCAAGTTGCAATGCGATCTTACAGCTGTATATCACTGGTGACAAATGTTCAGTTATGACCTTTGGTAAAGTTCGGTATCCTTTGATACATGAGTATAAAATAGATGGAATCCCTATTCCCAGAGTACAGAACGTGAAAGACCTGGGTGTAATTTTTGATAAAAAATTGACCTTCCATGACCATATTAACACCGTAGCAGCTGACTCATTTCGAAGATTAGGATTTGTACTACGCAACTCTCGGGAGTTCCATCGTCCTTTGGTAATACGATTACTATATTACGCCTTAGTCCGAAGCAAGTCCTGTGTCTGGCATCCGTACGAGGCAAAGTACGGACTTATATTAGAAAAAGTACAAAAGGCCTTCCTAAGATACCTGTATAAACGTTGCTATGGATATTACCCTTTCCTATATCCAACCAAATTTCTGTTAGGTTGTTTAGGTTTCAACTCCCTGGAGGTCAGATGCATTTGCGATCAACTGAAAATTATGTGTCAAATTTTGCGAGGAGATGTTAATGCTCCAGAACTTCATGACCAACTGTGTCGCATACGTGTCCCTGAATCCAACAGTAATCTTCGTCCACGAAAAAATAAACTTTTCGTGGTCCCACATCATCGCACTGTTGCTAGATCTATGTCACCTATACCCCGTTCATTAGCATCGTTCAACGCGCTTTTGGACAATAATGCTCAATGGGACCCATTTAATGATGGGTCTATAATATTGGTTCGGGAGTTACTGAAGTACGCTGAGAGCATTGCATGAATATGTCATTCAATGTTCTCAGCGTACATATTCAAAATCCTTTGATCTTTTATCGTTTTGTATTTTGTGTCTTTTTTCTTGTACCTTTATTTGTATTTAAAATTATTAACTATCTAGTTAGTGTAAGTGGCACTGCCGTTCTAATAAGATATAAAATAAATAAAATAAATAAATAAAATACCGATAGTTGGTGTCGTATGTAACACCTTATATTATATTTAAGTCCTAGATCGTTTCCGGTTAGCGAGTAGCGGGGAGCGGGGAGCGGGTAGCGGGTAGCGGGTAGCGGGGAGCGGGTAGCGGGGAGCGGGGAGCGGGGAGCGGGGAGCGGGGAGCGGGGAGCGGGGAGCGGGTAGCGGGGAGCGGGGAGCGGGGAGCGGGGAGCGGGGAGCGGGGAGCGGGGAGCGGGCAGAGCGCGAAATGGCCGCGCGTCATGTTATCTCGATTAGAGATACGAGGATGTTTATTCGGATTTGGGGCGATTGCTCAGACGTTACTGTCGGTTGGGGTCGGTAGTCGGTAGTCGGTAGTCGGTAGTCGATAGTCTGTAGTCGTTACGCGGGAGGAAAGCGAGGCGTTGCATACGAATTGTTTATTTAGTTATAATAACTGCAGCTCCATATCTACATGTCAAAAAAAGTAAAAAGATGGCTAAACAGCGGATTTGTCAAAAATTAATCACTTTCACTGGAAAAGCTTTTCAGTCAGTTATATACATCGATGGTTATAGAATTCTTAATCAAAAGTCTTTGACTTTTCAAAGATCCTGTTAGGCATTTATCAGACGATAGGTTCTGCAACTGTCAATTTCTTTCATCTTTAATGATGAACGAGGGATGAAGCTGAGAATTCCCTAAATATTTGACATTGCTTATTAGATGGTACACAGTATAGTGTAACCAGTAACCACACGAGTAGCTTGGTGTAACTGTGGTCTGTGGCAAAACGAACAGCAAACCCCATGCATCGCCTAACGGATGCGTTGCAGTTGATATGAAATTACTAAAGATTTGTGTTTATATGAAACCAAGTACAACAAAGAACTCACAATATTATTCGAACCAGAATTAAATAGGTAGGTACGTGGATTTTGCTTGGCTGAGATTTTAGTGTTGGTAGCCATTTCGTTTATTTTATACGTTACCTTATTGCGGTAAGGGAGGCGAGGCGAGGGGTCGGAAGGGTCCGTCGTTCGGAGAACTGTTGCATACGAATGTTTACTTTTCTGACTTTTATTTATCTTAAAAAGGGATTGTTTAATTTTTTTGGTCTTTTATGATTTTGCTTTTCAGAAGATCAATTTGGAGATAAACGTAGATAGACGCTGCTAGCTGTCAATACTCCATTTTTAATTTTATTCTATTACAAGTTAGCTATTTACTGCTATCTCACCTGGTGGTAAGTGATGATGCAGTCTAAGATGTAAGCGGACTATATCTCGAAAGGGGTATCACAGTTTTATTGAACCGATAACCCTTATCAATTTCTACAGGCAGCGTATCAGAACGCTAAATCACTTGGAGGCATGAGTTTATCGGTAGGGTGGTAACTAACCACAGCCGAAACCTCCGGCTCGAGCAGATGCAAGTTACAAATCAAAAATTCCGTTTTTTGTTGTTGTGAGATAGGCTTGCGATTGACGACAATCGTGGCTGAGAAACAAAGCAATGAGGTCTAGGTTGGAGCGCGCTTGTCGAGCAGGTAGGATTCAAGTTATATTGCCTCTGTTGGAAATCGAACCCAGGACCCGGGATCTTATGGCGACTGACAAATCAATCCTCAAACTAGGTAGGTAACTTACCACTTAAAGTAAGTAACTTGATATCCAATTGAACATTACATAAGAGTTGAATGTTTACCTAAACTCAGCGCTCTAACTTCAAAGTGCATTATTGAAACATTGTTCATCTACGATTCAAAGTTCAAACAGTTCTAATGTAAGTAAGTACTTAATTGTATTTGTATTGCCTCGGCGGCGGCTTCTTACACATTCACAGACGACTCCACCATTCCGCCGGGAATACTGCACCTTATCGCGAGGGACGAAGGGCGAGGATCGCGCGAGGTGGCGGAGGACGAGCCACTTGAACGTGGCTGGCCGTCTGCATGCATCAGCGTCAGCGGATGATACGCGGCACGCACTCCCCCTGCCAGCTGCTTCGTTGTTGAGGCAGTGCGACAAGAGTAGGGAGTACGTATTGTATAGAGTAGGCAAGTGTTAACCCTCATTGGTGTATTTGAGTTCCGCTTTTGAGTAGAAGCTTCTGATGTCAGAGATCAGAAGTCCTAAGTATGTAATTGAAATGGACTACCACCGTCGCCAACGTTATTATGGGCCTCCTGAACAGCTCAGAGTCACTCAGCGTCACTCAGAGTCACTCAGCGGGCGACGGAAACGGCTATGCTTGGGTTTCTCTACGTGATCAATCAGAAATGAGGAGATCCGTAGGAGAACCGAATGGCGGGTTTCAAGGCTGAGGTGGGCAGGGACATCGAAAAGTCCCGGGGTGCTAGAATGACGACCTCGCATCCAACTCAAGGTAAAGGATTTTGAAATTGTAAGATACGAAAACAGTAAGCCACGAAAGAAGATTATTTTAATAACTTTGACCAATTTTATTTTTTACACAGGGACGGACATAAGCTACTGTTTATCCCGGAAAAACAAAAAGTTTCCACGGAATTCATATATAAAAAAAACCTAAATCCATATAAAAGAATGCGGGTATCAGCTACTATCAAGCACTAAATAAGTTATTTAGAACACTCAAGTACCTGTGCGCGTTTCGAATCTTAGCGAACCACTAGCAACTAGCAACTAGCAAGTGTACGAAATGGGACCGAATTATTATTTTAAAGTGAAGTTTAAAGAACATAAGATAGCTACCTGCTACAAATAGACGTTGGTACGTGTCAGTGGCAACTCAGTACACGCTGTCCCTACATTCGCGGCGGGCGCTGATTCGCGCGAGTGCTCCTCAATGGGCTATCGACAACTCCTATTTCAGCGTCGGGTGTCGCTGACACACAGCTGACACACGGTCGACACATCGCGACAGTTTTACGACTGTGTCGAGTGTCGTGTCGCCTGGTGCTGCCCACATCCGGCGATGGCGACACCTTCTGACACCATGTATCGACACTACACACGTGTCACACTTGCTCGCAACTCTTACTGAGTTTTGCAGCTTCCAAGAACAAATTTTTTGTACAACGTAAACACTAAACACAACAAGTTTCCTTAAAATGCAACATTCAAGTATTCAAGTGTTTATTTGCTCAAAAAAAATGGTTACAGGTTTTTTTCACTGAACAATGTTTATGGTCGTTTGAAAATCCATAGAGCCTGAAATGATGAGTTATTTGGTTGATGATGAGAGAATGTAGGTTTGCGAGATTTCCTTTCTGACGAAAATCTCGCAAAATATAGATGTTGATTATATTTATCGATATCGTACTATAACAACAAGCTTCTTAATGATTCTGTTCACGCAACAGTTTATAAAGTTTGCTGTTAGAAAGGCGTCGAAAACATCGAGAAGTAGAACAAAGCGACTCGTTAATATTCCTCGACCGACGCAACTTCTCCGTTGAGCTTCGTTCAGCCCACTCTCACAGAGAGCCTCTTGTACTACAGCTTCAAGTAGCTGGGCCCTATGGCCATACATGTCAATGAAATAAGTGTTTAGAAATTTAAAAAAATCAAAGTAAGTTATTTATTAAGTAGTGAGAGGTTAACTTAAATAACATCAAGTCACAACGCAGCTGGACTCGATGGTTTTGTTTTTAAAATATCACAATTTTTACCAATAATTGTGACTGGAAATAAAACCAAAAGAACTAAGTAGCAACAACCTCCAGATCATGTCTGCGAAGCTCTGCCACATCACACATGTACGACTTTGTGGTCTTCTTGCAGCATTGTAGGCTCTATCCCTACTTCTGCGGCCAAAAACTCGCCCGTTTCAATGCTAGTGAATACTGGCAAGTGGCGCCATTTTCTTATAGAGAAATTTTGGTCCAACAACGCGCCAACGTCACAGATAAATGGCACCTTGAAAAATGTTCTGTTTTAGAGTTGCGTTCCTTTTTGTCACGGGCGCCGGGCCTACAACACAATATTCCTATGGATGTATATGTTTGTCTCTTTTTAGTGTCGCTTCTGCGTTTCGTTTCATCGAGTTTCAAACAAAACAAGTTTCGCTTCAAAATATTGAACTTGGAATTATTTGTACTCTCTGGTTTCCCTTGTTTCCGTAACTCGCAAGTCACATAGCTTTCTATATCTGCCCTTTTCATTAATTTGGTAGCGTCGCTCCGATATATTCGCTTTCAATTAAATGTTCGCTGCAAACAGTCTGTTTGGACAAACGGCAAGTCGGACGGCACGACCATTTGCATAAAATAATACGCGAATCGGAGCGAACCGACGGCGACGGCGACGGCGTACCCGCGCCCCGCGAGTCTGAGCCCGCGCCCCGCGAGGCTGAGCCCGCGCCCCTACACTGGTAGCTGCAGTCATATTATGTCAGAAAACAGATCCCGATTGTTTAGGAGAGAACAAAATGCGGAAGTTGTAGCTACTTGCACAATACCACAACGTTTGTTTATGCTAAGAGGATATTTTAAATTCGAATCAGTTTCTGTACCGACATTAATAAAGTTGTACTCTAAATTATATCTACTATATAAGTGTTAATTAGACTTGTATTGGTTGGAGTCAGAGGTTCTATACCGGGCACGCAATCGCAACTTTTCGGAGTTACCAATCAAATATCACTTGCTTTAGCGGTGAAGGAAGACATCGTGTGGAAACCCGCATGCCTGACAGTCTCCACAATGTGTGTGAAATCTGGCAATCTGCACTTGGCCAGCGTGGTGGTGGCCTAAACCCTTCTTATTGTGAGAGAAGAGCCGGGCTCGAGAGTGGGATGGCGATGGGTTCATCATGATATAATTTTACGATGATATATCATGTTGTGACTCTAAATTGAAATATCTTTCAGCGAGTCGTTAGAGCTGGGCTGAGACTCAACAGGCAGCGTAACGAGACGTCATCAGATGTATGGCTCTCCACGAATATGGATGTAGGAGGAATATAACAGCCATTACCAGTACTCTCCCTAAACTCCCGTTACCGTGGCATACAATCACCCGCACGCACGTCGCACAATCACTTTAGAACATTTTTGTGACATATTTTCCTCACAATATACTTACCTAACAGACGGAATATATTATCATATTTTATTTGAGTGGAATTATCTTAATCATCATCGCCACAAATCACAAAGTGAAGTTAACGTTCTGGTCGACAGTACTAACCTTTGAAACCGCTGAACGCATGATTGATTAATTATTTACTAGTAAATAATATATTTACAAGAAATAACATAATGTGTCAAGTCGACGAAAATATTATATACTTAGCGACATAAAAAAATATTAAGTATTTTTCCATTTCAAAGTTGATAATTATTAACCATTTTTTTCTAAACTTTTGTATTGAATTATATAAACCTTTGTGGCTTTACAATCAATGTGTATTTTCTATACTTCCTTTACTTTTTCTACTACTACTACAGGTCCCGTACACGCCCTAGCTATTTAAATGAATATTGTTTTACCAAAACGTTCATGTACAAATTCAATTTATAGTTAGGTAGGAGGTCTTTACAAAGATTTAGTGGCCAGTTGTACTAGACAAGCTCCCTCGTATATCGTATATCGTATATCGCGGCAGAACGCACACACCATTTTTGCAAATACGAGCATATTCGCAATAAAAACTCCGCCGTAAGATTTAACGATTCATTCTCCGAGCAGACTCCTTCCGACAGTCGCTTTACATGAAACAAGAACAGCTACAAACCTCAGTGAGAAGGAATACCTAACCGCAGGCATGAGTGCGACACGCTTCGTGCAATTACCCGGCGATGTCTCCCCTTTGTCTTTGTAAACTTTCAATTTGATTTTAAACCTTAAGAGCGTCATTTCAGAAGTGATTTGACATATTATTGGGTTACAACGAAAGCTGTGAAACACGGAATTCGGAAATGTTTATTAATATTTTGTAAGCCTCTATTACATACGGGGTACGGATGGAATTTTTTATTTCATGGTTGAAAATAGACAGAGTAGCGTTTGTCAAAAACCACATCTCCATGGCTGCCATCATCATGAGGCATCCAGACTTATACAATGGATTGATTGTTATTTATATCTGGCGGGAATGGACTATGAGTCATATTTAATTGTTAACTATTTGAATCAACATATTTTGTGTCATGTTTAACATCTAGCCGATTTAATTGTTACGTTAATGATTTGTGACGTCACAGGAAGTATCATTTAGTTCAATCACTTTGCAATTTGTAAAATACCGGAAGTTAAATAATACCAACCTTTAAAATATATCAGTTTTGCTGTCCTGTCAAATTAGTATAAAATATATCAGTTTTGCTGTCCTGTCAAATTAGTATAAAATATATCAGTTTTGCTGTCCTGTCAAATTAGTATAAAATATATCAGTTTTGCTGTCCTGTCAAATTAGTATAAAATATATCAGTTTTGCTGTCCTGTCAAATTAGTATAAAAAGCGTAGGTTTAATAAAAATGGCGGTCAATTGTGAGAATTAAGTCTAAGGCGCAAGCTATGCTTAAAAATACAGTGAAGTGAAATTGGAAACTGACTATTATTGAAGACCATCCCTATACTTCTGGAACACATTATAACAAATTGAATTGTTTATTGGCAAAGATCTGCTGCTCGGTGCCCAAGCAGCAAGTACACCGTCCGTCGTCGTCAGCAAATCGTCCTGCAACTGTTCTAAAATAATTATTGAGTCTAAAGTTCGTGATTTCTCTCAAAATAGTACAATAATTACAGTAAGTAGGAAATGTAAAGTTTAAACAGCATTCATTCAATTATTTGTTCCTCCTGTAAAATTTTATTTCCTGCAATCACACCGGCTCGTTCACCAGCTCCGCGTATTCTTTACATAAAACTCGCAATAACTTATTTGGACTCGAACCTGCGTCGCTCACGATCTACAACCACGCATCAAGAGGCAGTCATGAGACTGTCATTATGACGTACTTAAGATATGACTCAACTTTTTTCATAATACCCTAAAAACGTGGTATAGGGGAGAAATGTTAATATCTTGCTAACACTTATGCGTGCGAGGTGCGCTGCGGTGCGAGGATGGCTGAGAGGCGATTATGCGCAATTTCGTCACGAGAGTTGAACGAACGTGACGTCTATCACGACCGACCCTTCCTCGAGGCCGACTGTCACGCTCGTTACCGCGCGATATTATTTGCCAAAAATGTTTAATGCTAAAAATTATTTTAGATATTATCATCAGCCTATTAGTATAGAGGGTGTTAACAAAACGCTAGCAATAACTTAGCGTTGTTGGTTGTTATACTACCTAGAAAGAATCCAATACCATTGGCCTCATTTAACATTTTGTAGTTTTAATCATTTAGTCAAACTCGCAATAGCGCGCAAACCTCTGGTCAATGCCCCGCCTACGATGCGGCATTGACTCCAAGTAGCCTACATACGCAATGTTCGTTGACCTCTATAGTGTCAGTCAGATATTATTTTATTTATTAGGATTATTTTTTTCGTGTTATTTTGTGGTATCATACCAGTAAATCATCAACCTGTTTTCGTTTTTGCTAGGGTTCTGGTTACACCCTGTATATTGCTAGGCAAAGGGCTTCTATGTTATAATAAGAGAAAATGATATGGAACATGAATAACGCTTTCTGTTGAGAATCCTGATCTGAACCTGTTATTCGTGATAAGCTCTAGCTACACGCTCTAATCACTAGGCCACCTCGGCTTTAACTGAACTAACGCGTAATCTGCCAAGTTAGCAGCATCCCGGCGAGCCGAGACGACGACCCTCGTCAGAATTAGCGTACATTTGCATCTCCTTAAACTTTGCCTAAAGTGCGAGACAAATCGCGACTCGCGCCCCAACGGGTGATCGCGCGTGTGCCTTCACCCTTATTTGCGGCTCTAAGTCTGTACGAACAACAACAAAGTCGGAATATTAAGCGAGCGAGGGGCAGACGCTCCATCTTCTGGAGCAGTCCTAACCCGCGGCTAAACGTCACGCGCCGCAGATGTATCCCGGCACATGTATCCCGGCACGAGAGGAGGAGCCGCGACATTTAAATAAAGATAAAGGATAAGGAAGGAGCTCCGCAAAATTATGGCTGTTGCGAGATCAAATATTTAAGTAGGCATAAAATTAAGCTGAGGTCCATGAATGAGGGCGACCATCTCGACGTAAAGATAGAGTTACTTAAACTTACTAGAACTGGAATTAAATAAAAACTCCATCTTTTCATCTTTTATATAATATAAGTACGTGAATACATAAAGTAACGTTTGCGTTGTTTACTACTGAACACAGCAGTACAGGGTTGCAACGCAAATCACTTTGCCGATTTTGTTACATTTATTTCTTGGATAAAGTATGCCACGTTTATCCATCAAAACTCTATTTTCTAAGACTTTCGGTTGTATACTAAGCGCTAAACAGTTAATTGCCTAAAGACACCACAAAATACTGTGTGTGAGTGTACACAAAGAGACCCATTTGCTAAAAGAAAATTTCCAAAACATGACCATTAAAATTAAAAAGCACTTAATTTTAATTGTACAATATATACATAGTTTTAACCGACTTTCAATGCGGTTTTTTTAACCACACTTATATACCACCAACGACCTCTCAGTACTACCACAAATCAGTTTTTTATTGATATTTCGAAGCACCTCTACTTACCTGAAACAAAAAGCGATTAGTTTAATTAAGACGAGTTTGTCGGAGTTAATACTAAACGTCAAACGTCATATGATTTACGACGCATCCCGGCGAGGAAGACGGAGTTATCGTGGATGTAATCACGGCGCGGGAAAATTTACGAGAAGAGCCCCCGATGAGGTCTACAGACCTTTGTGAGGCCTCCACCTCTCACCGACCGACAAAAACTCCAAAATGCTATAATTGCCATATTATTAGAATATGAATAAAAAACATACAACATTTAATATGTCGGCTGAAATTACTAACTTTGACTTGTGCCACTATATTATTACTTGTTACTTTTTAACCGACTTCCAAAAAGGAGGTGGTTCTCAATTCGGCCCGTTTTTTTAGAACTTCAAGATTTACTGACTAGTTTCGTTAATTCAACTAACGAAACTTTAGATTTTATGTCTGATTTTGATAGCGTATCGATTGGCAATTTTTAAAGTAGACTTTTTGAACAATCCTGTAAGTATTCTGTTTTAGGTTAGATATAGGTTCTGACAGATGTACAGATAGACAGATAAACGGAAGGAGCGTAAAGAATGTATACTAGACTCGGCGATTTCGCTTCGCTGGGCTACAGAATACAGATCATCAAAGTGTCATAGTAAACATGAATTTTTTCTAAAATGAGGCTAAAGATACAAAAAACAAGCGCAACGTTGAGTGGGGTTTAGTATAATAAAGTAAAGTGGCTGTCAAGCAGTAGGTACCTACCGACAGACAGGCGCGGATAGTGAGCTACGTAACGTACGTGTCGTCCGCTGCGCTGCGCTAGCTGTTTTGAAGGTTACTCCGGTGTAACAGACAGACAGACAGACAGACAATTTTAAAAACTCGCGTTTGGATTCTGTTATCTTTCTAATAATTATATCTAAGAGGCATTTATTTCGAAATCACAGACACACACTTCAATTTTATTTATTTTGAAATGGTTAATGACGATGTTCAAACTACCCCCATGGGAAAAGTGCTCAAGCATGCGAGCTAAGGGTGCGTTTCCACTGGATCGAACCTGAGCGGAAATGTGTTGAGATATCATGTGATAAGTTTACTAGTACGTTATCTAACAAAAATCTTATTGGTACGCTCCACTCCGCTTCAGTGGAGTCGCACCCTTATACGCCGCTCGGTGTACGCTCACCCTACGCTTGCTGGTCTGTGTAGCCACAGGAACGCAATTTCATAAAACCCTGAACGTAAAGTAGGACGCTCTTATATTTCCATAATTTCTAAATTAGTATTTAATTATAGTCCCTCATCTGCATTCTGAAATTCAAATTCTAAATACGCTTTGTTTGAGGAGGTCATTACAGTAAAGCTCTCTTGAATTGCAATGGCTCTCTACCGGCGCTTGTTGTACTTGCAAAAACTAAATAAGTTTACATATTCGTGTATTCCTTGCAACTTGTAGCTGCAACTTGGTCAGCTTCCTCGTGGTGGATACTATGTATATTTTACCAGAATAAAAGTAGCTCACACTAATGTTTAGAATATAAGCTGTTTTGGTGAACAACGTCATATTATAATTTCGTATTATAACTTAATTTAAATTTAAAGTAAATTTATTAATTTGGATAAATCCTACAATCAATCTAGATACCGCAGATTCAAGATTTTTTAGGGTTCCGTACCTCAAAAGGAAAAACGGAACCCTTATAGGATCACTTTGTTGTCTGTCTGTCTGTCTGTCAAGAAACCTACAGGGTACTTCCCGTTGACCTAGAATCGTGAAATTTGGCAGGTAGGTAGTTCTTATAGCAGACATTAGGGGAAAAATCTGAAAACTGTGAATTTGTGGTTACATCACACAAAAAAATTAAATTGTGGTCATGAACTAATAATTAATATTTTCAATTTTCTCAGATAACTATATCAAGTGGGGTATCATATGAAAGGTCTTCACCTGTGCATTCTAAAACAGATTTTTATTTATTTTTATGTATCATGTATGTTTTTGAATTATCCTGCAAAATGTTGAAAAAATACGACTGTAGTACGGAACCCTCATTGCGCAAGCCTGACTCGCACTTGGCCGGTTTTTTTCATTTGTACTTGCCCTTTTACTTCTCCACAATATACTTTTAACACGAGAGGAAAACAAGATGCAAGTTTGTGATACTAATGTTAATAGCTCCTGATGAACGCTAAGTTCATCCGCTTACAATGAACTCTATCGTAGTCTAGTAAGGTTTACAATCGTGTATCAGCAGTTAAGGCGACGTTGACTCCCCGTGGTGGCTAGTTGGCTCCAGTCCGTCGAGTTATCCCATTTGCCAACATTTAGATTGCAGCAAAATTGTGCTGATACAATTTCAGCATTGTTGCTGCAATGTTTACAGAAAGAATTCTAACTGATTATATACGTGACGACTTTAGCGAAAGTCGAAGTATTGGAGAGTTTCCGTAAAAGACACTCAGAGATAGACCATTTTTGAATTAATAGTAATAGAATCTAGAATACTAGATGCACTGGTTTTGTGAAATCTATGCATAATATAAAGAATATAGGTACACATACAAAAGGATAAACTGATTGACTGACTGACAACTTAAGTCAAATTGTCAATTAAAGAATTTTCAGAAATTCTACTCGACCAAAGCCGGGGCAAGCCCATCAATAGGGCCTATTGTTTTAGTAAAATTTTCATTTGCATAATTTTGAGATGAAAATTAAAAGCCTACTTGGTAACAACCAAATATGATTGCTATAGAGAAGACTACAGTTGGTATATTGAGCCCTGTAGTTAAAAGCATGTGAATTATGCGTGAACACAGAGCACAATATTGTCTAGGATGGATGACTACACAATAATTAATAGATAGGTCGGATTAAATAGATAGGGTAATGTGATCAGGGAACCCCATTTTCAACACTGAAGGCATAATCTCTCAAAGTCCAGTCACGAAAAGATACCAACTCGTTACCCGTGCAGCATTATGGGCCATACATAGCTACAGCAAATATTGTGAATTATTTTTATTCTGTGTTTCCATGAGGAATGCTTGAGAATGGCCGGAGTGGGGGACGGAGGGGGGATGAAGACGATAAAAATGAGAAATGGCGCAATAATCCTGATATTAAACAACGCTCGATTCCTTCATATTGTTGCGAGTTGCGAGTAGCGAGTAGCGAGTAGCGAGTAGCGAGTAGCGAGTAGCGAGTAGCGGGGTCAGAGCCTGTGACGTTGTAAATTTTGAACTACTAATTAGCGTTTCGCTTTTAATTAAAATCTATTTTGTTCAAAGTATGTTGGTGCCACCTAGCATCAAGGTGCAGAACTACGCGTGGGTCGATGTTCAGAGTTCATTCGAGCCACAATAGATGGCGTTTGCTTCGTTGTCAATTGTCGTAAAAATAAACAAAATAATTAAATAAAACCATAATATCATTTGTTTATTGTTAAGTCATTAACAAAACGGTTCTTATAATATATCCTTAGGTTCCGCAAATATTCAAAAATGAATTGGCTTTATGATCAAACTAAATGAGAGCGGCCACACTCGGGTTGCGTCTGGCAACACCGATTGGTGAGATTTAGAATTTTTCTGGAGTCAACATGTGAAGACGAATTTTTTCGTTCCAGGAAAATCTCACTCTTTTTCGCCCATGGCTTCGCCTGGGAAAATACAATTGTTATAAATTTAGTCATCCTAACGTATTTCAATGTTTCATCAATTATGTTCCAGTTATTTTACCTTCCCAAATAAATGAGGATAATGGGTTGTGGGTGGACTCCTGAAAACCATTGGTGGCCAGGAGTTCAATAGGGTTTTCCGTTTGCGTTTCCGTTTGCGTTTCCGTTTTTAGTTTTCGGTTTTCCGTTTTTTTTGCTTTCGTTTTCCGTATTTATTTCTTTTGCACATTCACGTTGGCAACTTAATTTCTATGGATAAGACTTGGTGAAAATCTTTGTAAGGAAACATTTCGGTTGTGAAGAATCAAGTTAAATTGAGTTTTGGATCTTGGCCGATGCCGTCCAGCTACCTTGCAGTCTTCGCACCTACAAGTAAGCAAATGTTTGTATCCTGGAACAGTTTAGTGAACCTTCTTAGTGTATGTGTACAGTAAGAACCCTGTCTTTACTACTGAGCTTTTATTTTGAAACAATTTTATGAATTTTACTGTGTCATTGTCTATTCCATGCCAATGGCATCTTAAATTTAAAACATAGATCTTATGTACTATCTACCTAAGGCATTCTAATGTATCTAAATTAAGTCTTGGCATTAAGCTAGAATAACTAAGCATTATTAGCCATCATTATGTATTAAGCGACCCCGGTAAAAGTTACATTAAAAAACAATTTTGCCTAACATCTAGCAAATTTCATTTATAACACCTCATATGCATTACAAGGGAGTCGACGGCTAGCTTCTATTCTTTACTAGGTAGATAGATCAAGTAAAGTAAATTAAAATTATTTTTTTTTTCCTCTAATCTTTGTAAGGTGGTAGATTATTCCGTATCCGGGTATATTTCTATTCCGCCCAATTTACCACCCTTACAAATGGCGCCCGAACAACAGCGGCACCTGTGGCACGCCGTAACGGAAACAACATTGTATATTTCGAAAAACAACACGTCACCACAAAAAGAAATGTAAATCCTGATTTAGACCTAGGCAAAGGTCCGACTAAATCAGCCGAAATGACCTGAAAAGGTCTCTCGCAGACTTTAGGCTTCCCTAGCAGACCTGGAGTGGCTGATGTCGTGTGTTTATACGCAGAGCAAGTATCACAATTCTTAACGTACTCAACCACGTCCTTATACATACTACGCCAAAAATATCTGAAGGGTAACCATTCCTTTAAATTTTGCAGGACAGTTCCGAAATTTATTAGATGTTTTTCGTGTGGACGTCAGAACTTTACAGTAAAGACATGTCCAAGTTGTAGTAAAAAGGCGATTAGTAAACCCGCTCCGGACAAAAATTCAAAAAACTAATTAGTAAGAACTGTGCAGAGACACAAGTAAAGAACTTGGTCATTAACAACAAAACATCCCTTTTACCTGACACAGTTCTGTATTCAGTGGATAAACGAGACTTTAGGCCACATTTAAAGGTTTTTGTTGACGGTTTTGAGATTACAGGTTTACTAGATTCCGGTGCTTGCGCGTCAATTTTGGGTAACCAGGCGCACAAGGTTTTTTTGAGATTCGGTTATAAATTGCATAGCAGTATTGATACCACATTTTCAGTGGCAAATGGAGACAAACTTGATTGCATGGGTTATATGTTTATTCCGATTACTTATAATTCCGTAACTCACATAATAAAATTTTTTGTAGTACCCTCTATAATAGCGGATGTTATTTTTGGCTGTGACTTTTGGAAAACATTTCAGTTAGCCCCTGGCATTTTTGATAATTTAGAATTAATTAAGGCACCTTCTCAATTTTACAATATTTGTGCGATTGATAATAAACAAATTCATACCATCACTTCTTTTGAAAACTTATCATCTCAACAGAAAGAATTAGCCCAGTCTGTAGTAAATAAATTTTTAGATATTTCTTCAGAGAAAATTGGATTGGGTAGAACAAAATTAATTGAACATGTTATTGACACCGGTGATGCCTTGCCAATAAAAATAAAACAATATCCACTTTCTCCCGAAAAGAAGGAAGCTTTAAGTAAAGAGTTAGATAGGATGCTGGAAATGGACGTAGTTACTCCGAGTGAAAGCCCTTGGAATAACCCAGCAATTTTAGTGAAAAAGGCAAATGGAGACTGGAGATTTTGCCTAGATTGCAGGAAATTAAATTCAGTGACAAAGGGGGATTCATACTCAATACCGTACATTCCACAAATTCTAGATAGCTTGAAAGAGGCAAGGTTTTTATCATCGATTGATTTAAGTTCAAGTTTCTGGCAAATTCCGTTAGCTAACGACTCTCAGGAAAAAAACCAGTTTTACAGTTCCTGGTAGAGGGTTATTCAAATTTAAAGTCATGCCGTTTGGCCTATGCGGTGCACCAGCACGACAGCAGAGGTTAATGGACCAGTTATTTAATCAAAATTTTTGTAGTGATATTGAAAATGGAATAGTATTTTGTTATATAGATGATATTGTTATTTGTTCTGCTGATTTTGAAACCCATTTAATTTTATTAAACAGAGTTCTGGATAAACTACAAATGGCGCCCGAACGTTTTTTTATATAGTTGTTTCAGTATATTTTGAGAAATTTTGTGAATCTTATGAAATGTACTCCGCTGATTGTACAATTTTCTAGGTAGTGACACATTGCAAAGAGCACTAAGCTGTTTTTTATGGTTAACTAACTAAATAATAACTAATAGTTAGAAATTTTGTTTGATAGTTTAAGTAATTTTCTGAGTATAGTCCAACATTTGTTTTTTCTTACTTAATTAACACTTTATTAACGATATTTGCATTTTTACTTTCTCAACCGGTTGGTCTACCACAAGCATTCCAATCATCACATATTCATCCCTACATACATCCACTACATTCCTCCTCAACTGAACCATGGTAATGTAACTGTTAACTCAGAACATCACTACACTCATTCAAATTCCTAATTGAATATTGATAACTTAAATATTCAAACAGTTTAGACCAAACTAAGTAATGGCAAATATCTACTTCTTAATATCCTTAATATGCCAAGTGCCTATTGGGTGGTTGTCAGCTACTCTAACTAGTTCATATACCAAAGGTGACAAAACCTTGACAACCCTGCACTTTTCATACTTAGGTGCCAGCTTAGCTGCGAAAAAATTTGTAGCGTCGCTTTGTGGATAGGTCTTTTTCCACACTATATCCCCAACAGAATAGCTTGCAGACCTACGCCTTAAGTTGTAATGCGTTGCATACTCTGCATGAGCCTGAAACAAATTTCTCCTAACCTGACCAAATATGTCCTCCAAAGATCCAAACTTTCCTGCGTATTCCTCCCTTGGAATTCCGGCCTCGTACTCCTTATCCGTGTCCTTATAGAAGGAACCATTTAAGACCGGTTCTCTAGCGTGGACAAGGAAGAACGGGGAGAATCCAGTGGATTCATTAACCGCACTGTTTATGGCGAACTGGACCTTGTACAGGTTTTCGTCCCAGGACCTGTGGTTATCTTTCACAAAAGCGGCTACAGCAGTCATAACAACCTTATTGTACCTCTCAACAAGGTTAACTTGCGGAGTGTACAGTGGTGTGTAGTGTAATTTCGGAATATTATAACGCTTAATGAGATTACGGAATTCAGATCCTGTAAATTGGGACCCATTGTCCACAATCACAGTCTCTGGAACACTATGGTTCAAAAATACAAAATTCTCTAGCGCTTTAACAACAGCGGCACCTGTGGCACGCCGTAACGGAAACAACATTGTATATTTCGAAAAACAACACGTCACCACAAAAAGAAATGTAAATCCTGATTTAGACCTAGGCAAAGGTCCGACTAAATCAGCCGAAATGACCTGAAAAGGTCTCTCGCAGACTTTAGGCTTCCCTAGCAGACCTGGAGTGGCTGATGTCGTGTGTTTATACGCAGAGCAAGTATCACAATTCTTAACGTACTCAACCACGTCCTTATACATACCACGCCAAAAATATCTGAGGGATAATCTGCGATGAGTTTTGAACACACCAAAATGACCTGCAGTTGCATCTGCATGGTTTTGTTGCATAATTCTAAGGATGTCGTTCTTGTGGACTACCTCTTTCCAGTCGAACTCACTGAGAAGCTGGTATTTACATTTACTGTAACGATATAGTTTATCGTTCAAAATACTAAAATTCGGAAAATTTGCTGGATTGATTTACAGCCATTAAATGTTTTGTCATACCAGTCATCTACCAAAACTTGTTGACTAGAGTTATCATTACGATCACCAACTACATCTACGTGTATGAGTCTCGACAAGGTATCCGGAACTACATTATCACAACCCTTCCTATGTTCGATAACAAAATTATACTGTGATAATCTACAACCCCATCTGGCGAGACGTCCTGAGGGATTTTCTAAATTTAAGAACCACTTTAGGGATGCATGGTCTGTGATAATTGTGACTGGCTTGGAACCAAAATAAGCCTGAAATTTCTCCACTGCAAAAATCACAGCTAGAGCCTCGCGTTCCGTCGCGCTGTAATTCCTTTCGTTTTTATTTAGGCTCCTACTGACATACGCAATGGGATGATCGCAACCATCGGTTTCTTGCGTTAGCATACCGCCAACACCATATGCAGAAGCATCACAATGTATTTTGAATGGTTTTTCAAAATTCGGTACCGCAAGAACAGGTGCGGTTACCAACGCATTCTTCAATGTATTAAATGCTACCTCTGCCTGTTCGCTCCACTCAAATTTAGGTGCGTTCTTTCCTTTACTCGTTAGTCTATTGAGTGGTGCAGCGATGGTTGAAAAATTCCTAATAAAGCGCCTGTACCAAGAACAAGTGCCTAGGAAAATCTTTACCTCCTGTGCAGTTTTTGGGGTCGGAAAGTTCAAAACTGCGGCAACTTTTCCAGGATCTGTGCGTAAACCAAATTCATCCACTATATACCCTAAATATTTCAAAGAGTTTCTAAAAAAATTACATTTATCAAAATTTATGGATAGTTGAGCCATTTTTAGTGAAAAAGGCAAATGGAGACTGGAGATTTTGCCTAGATTGCAGGAAATTAAATTCAGTGACAAAGGGGGATTCATACTCAATACCGTACATTCCACAAATTCTAGATAGCTTGAAAGAGGCAAGGTTTTTATCATCGATTGATTTAAGTTCAAGTTTCTGGCAAATTCCGTTAGCTAACGACTCTCAGGAAAAAACCAGTTTTACAGTTCCTGGTAGAGGGTTATTCAAATTTAAAGTCATGCCGTTTGGCCTATGCGGTGCACCAGCACGACAGCAGAGGTTAATGGACCAGTTATTTAATCAAAATTTTTGTAGTGATATTGAAAATGGAATAGTATTTTGTTATATAGATGATATTGTTATTTGTTCTGCTGATTTTGAAACCCATTTAATTTTATTAAACAGAGTTCTGGATAAACTACAAATGGCGCCCGAACGTTTTTTTATATAGTTGTTTCAGTATATTTTGAGAAATTTTGTGAATCTTATGAAATGTACTCCGCTGATTGTACAATTTTCTAGGTAGTGACACATTGCAAAGAGCACTAAGCTGTTTTTTATGGTTAACTAACTAAATAATAACTAATAGTTAGAAATTTTGTTTGATAGTTTAAGTAATTTTCTGAGTATAGTCCAACATTTGTTTTTTCTTACTTAATTAACACTTTATAAATGGTGCTTATGCCGTTTAATTATGTTATCGACTTACCTTGGAGGTGTATAAGTGAATGTTTGCCTTCAGTTTAGTAATAAACATTGCTTAACTGAGTTGTTGTTGGGTATTGCTTTCAATAGTAAGTACATCTTATGTTTGAAAATTCCGGTAACTTAGTATAATTAAAGTTTTGAAACGCTATGTGCCGTTAACTAGTTACACACATACATTTATAAATACTAAGAGTTACAACTTGTGAAACTAAATATATAAACTATATTCAGAGATTACATTAAGTTCAAGTATGAAGTTATGAACAATTTTTTTTCAGTGACTTGATACTTCATTATTTTGTTGAAATTTTGTTTAGAGCTGTGTTAAGGTTATGATAAAAGCTACTTCACACACAAAACATGTTAAGTTTAATTGAATGCTGGTAGTTTAAAGTGACATTTAGAAACAGATTTTGTTGTATTTTAGGTTATGTGTTAAAAGTGTAAAGTAACAGTCATCAAACCATTGCACAATCTCTTTGTTTTTTTTTAAAGATAATATGCTATTCAGAGTTCATTGCAACTTTGTTGCCTGTTTACTTTTGTAATTGTAAAGGTTGTAACACACTGTGTACTCATAAAGGTGATACTGCACCTTACAATCATTTATTCAATTTTGGGAAGTTTTATTTTGTTATATTTTGTTTACTTTAGTAATAATATGTGCTTGTATTATTAACAATATTTTGGAATAGGAACATAATTGATAAAATAGGTTAGGATAGACTTAAGAATATTGTTTTTGTTGTGTATTTTGCTTGTGTATATTTAATAGTTTAAATAACTTCTTTTGTGTTTGTGTTTAACCAATTTGTATAAGGCTAAACATAGACAGTTACACAAGCTCGATATTTTGTTAAATGTGTTTTGACTTAACACAATGGAACAGACTTTTGCCCAGTTTCATTCACTTTTGAAGGACGAATTGTGTTATGAGGTATCCATTCGTTCCGAAACTCCAGCACCTACAGTGCTAGGTTTAAAGAAACAGTTAAAACAATTAATTCAGGAAATTCCTTCTGAATCAATTTTAGAGACGGATTTCACTTCTGAAAGTGAGTTAGGGGTTATTACTAAAAAACTTCAAGACTTAGAAGATTTATTAAAAAAGTGTTCTGACACTAAAGATAGACATGCCCTCTGTAGGTCTAAAGCTTTAGCTTCACATTTGTACTTTAGAATTTTGAGAATACAGTGTTCCGAACTCAGCTTAATAAGTAGGAAGAGTGAATTACATACAAAGTTGCAGAGTTTGATTTCCAGATTAGATGCTGACAATGAGTCGTCTCACGACGAATCACTGGATTCCGAGAGTACCGCCGTTGACTGCACTGGTGATAAAAATGTTGCCAAGTGGAAGTTACATTTCAACGGACAGGGTGATCCGCGCAGTTTCATCGAACGCGTTGAGGAATATAAAAGATCTTATGGCGTTTCAGATGGAAAATTATTTGTTTCTGCATTTCATCTTTTTACAGGCCGAGCATTGTTATGGTACAGAGGCAACAAATGTCAAGTTTCGTCTTGGTCAGAATTGAAAACTTTATTTTTAGAGGAATTTGATGCAGTAGATTATGACTACAGGTTGCTAGGTGAAATTCGAGCAAGAACACAAGGCTCTGAAGAACCTGTGTCTATCTATTTCGCTGTAATGTTTGGCATGTTTTCAAGGTTGTCAACACCACTTTCCGAAGAACAAAAGTTACAAATTTTATTACATAATATTCGCCCTTTTTACTCAGAACAATTAGCTCTTGTTGACATTAAGTCTGTCGCAATGTTGAAGGAAAAGTGTCGCAAACTAGAGGCTGCGAGGCAGCGTTCCGCCTTATTTTCTGAGCCTACTAACAGTAAGGCAACTTTAAGTTCAGAGTTTGCTTACAAACAAGTGACAAAACAGATAAACACACTTTCAGTCACACCTGCACCTAAGGTTGATACAAGTAAAGGCACTAATTTTACGAAAACAAATAAACAACTATGTTACAAGTGCGGCAAGGGAGTCGACGGCTAGCTTCTATTCTTTACTAGGTAGATAGATCAAGTAAGTAAAATTATTTTTTTTTTCCTCTAATCTTTGTAAGGTGGTAGATTATTCCGTATCCGGGTATATTTCTATTCCGCCCAATTTACCACCCTTACAAGCCACATCCTTTGCAATGAATATAGACTCATTTGTGCCATCTTTTCCAGTGAGCAGTAGTTTTTTAAGCGAGTTTGTTGTTTTTTTTAAAAAAAAAAAGAATATTAGCGTTTGACTAACATTCCCCTTTCCCCTCCAATTAAGCGTGAAGCTTGTGCTAGGAGTAGGTACGAAAATAGTGCAACGGATGGGGTTTGAACCGGCGACCTTTCGAATTTCAGTCCGTACCTTTAACCGTTGCGCTATTGAGGCTTTGTTGTTTGTGTGATGATAGTTCGAAGTGAAAATAATGAGAAAATGGGCCTTTTCGTTGGCACGACACATTGTACACACTAGGTACATACACGACACATTGTACACACTAGGTACATACACGACACATTGTACACACTAGGTACATACACGACACATTGTACACACTAGGTACATACACGATACATTGTACACACTAGGTACATACACGACACATTGTACACACTAGGTACATACACGACACATTGTACACACTAGGTACATACACGATACATTGTACACACTAGGTACATACACGACACATTGTACACACTAGGTACATACACGATACATTGTACACACTAGGTACATACACGACACATTGTACACACTAGGTACCTATTTGTTGTATTGGCTTTTAAGGAATGTTTTTTGTAAATATTTGTGTTTGTCGTGTGTTGGATCAATCAATAAATGTATTTCTATTCGATTCTATTCTAAAATTACTGTTTTAAATTTTATACATTTTTTAAGTTGCCTCATAGAAAAATTGACCTAAGGGTACCAACACCACACTAAAGAGAACAATGATAAGTAGGTATTCAAAAGCACTAGTAAAACATATTTCTATTTCTGTAGAAGCCAAATCAAAAAATACAAAATGGTAACTAAAAAAGTCAATCTACAGAGAACCAAGAGGAAAAGTAACCGAGTTAACAAATAATTTATTCCTGCAAATAATTAAAAAGAACTATGAAAATAAACTACGTCAAATAATATTCACATATAAGTAATAAAGTAGTGATATTTATGAGATTAACATCCGAATGTGGTTCCGCGTCGCCCTCGCGGCGCGTGACGCGTCGCGTTGCTTGTCTGATGTTTCCTCCCGCAGCATCCTTGTTGCGTATCAACATTATTCATATTCCCCGGTTTCTTTCATCTCACAAATACCTTGTGATTAAGAAAAGCAATCGTTTTTTTTATATGATGACGAAATCAGCCCGACATTTTTTGTGGTAGATAAGTAAAGGATTTTACTTTGCATAGAACGTTGTAATTCATCTCCATCATCTCAACCCACCGATGGTCCACACTGAAGATTAGGATTCCCTCTTATGAGAATGGCCTAGGCCCTAGTTCATAGTCCACCGCGTTGGCCAAGTGCAGATTGACAGACTTCACTCACCTTTGAAAACAATATCGAGGACTCTTATAGGCATGCAGGTTTCCCCACGATGTTTTCCTGTTGAGACTATTATCACTGAAAATAAATAACTCAATATTAATTAGCTACTCCCTTTAACTATAAATAATGTTTCCTGAGGATCACAAGCAGAGGTTACAACTAATGGTCATTCTAATATTATGAAAATAATTGATACTTGCAAAGAAAATTATTTTGCTGACTGAAATAAAACTGATGAGTATAGAATTAAGTACCGCCACTTTCTCAGTGCAAGTTAATCGCAAACCGAATTATCTTGTAACAATATTTCGTCCGCAACCGCTATACTCGTATCTTTTGTACTTGGACAACACTATCTCAAGACTTATTGTTGCGACTGCAGGAGCGGCATTGTCCTCCCGAGTAATGCCATAAACTGCGACCATAAAGTCTAAACTAAAAACGCAATATTCACTTTTATCACAAAGTCAGAAGGACGAGTTTAGCGTGCAATAGTTTACAAAAAATGAAATGATTGTGTACTGTACTGGCAAGTTGAGTAACTGTGGGTTGCAGTTTTATGAAGACAAACGTCTGGGATGCTGGGAACTGAAACCTCTATCTATCTTAGAAGCAAGTCTTAAAATATTCTACACTGTAAAGTATGCGAAAAATGTTTCGTAAAATTAAAAAGCTACATTTCAAAGGTTTTTAATATTTTCAGTATCATTTTCTGAGCTGGAGTATTAAAATAAATTAATGTAAACAACAATATCATAATTATTTCATTGCCTCCATAATGGAAATAGGTACTAAATGTTTGAAATCACACAAATTAAGTAGAATAACGTTGTGTGGAATAATTATTGTTATATTCATATCGGTATTACATTCCAGTTAACACTTGAGTTAGATATTAACTTGTTGGTTAGTCGGAACACCACAGGAATCTCCAGTGCGATTGTGATTTGCCAATCGGAATCGCGTAAACAAAACCTACAGGCACTGTATGTAGGTATATGGAAACTTTCACACTTCTATGTAAATACTTCATTTCATTTCAATACTTTTGTGCCTACTACGTATTTACGTAGATAATCATTATCGTGATCAACCCGTCTCTTTTCTTTGGGTATGAGAAGGGTTTGGTCATAGTCTATAACGTGGGCCAAATATGGATTGACAGACTTTACACACCTTTGAGAACATTATGGAGAAGTCTCAGGCATGCCGGTTATCTCCGCCATTTATTACGTTATCTTCACCGTTATCTAAGCGACGGATAAGAGCAATAAATAATTTGAATGTCGATTACGATTGGTTCCTGCAAATTGCTCCATAGATCAGTGCTAACAGTGCAAGAAAACAAGTCTACCTACTCTATTGCCTATCTATTGGCAATTGTTGTAGTGTTATCAGATCCTACAGATCTGACTACACGCGGGACACATTGTACATTGCACATTGGTATCGGGCCAATGTCGTAGCTAGGCGCGATCAGATCTACTGTCGATTTTGTGGAAGAAACTTGTATTTCCTATTTTATAGAAATCAACATAAATATAGTATAGCAAGTACCCGCTAATCCTTAACGGGGCAAGTGAGGCAGACTTTGGCCTAAGCCCTTCTCATTCTGAGAAGAGAGCCGTACTCAGTAGTGAGACGGCGACGGGTCGATCATGATGATGATGATGATGAAGTACTGAGTAAAATGAAGATCAGAGTAAAATGTTTTGAATATGCTAGGAAGAAGAACTATAGATGTCCATAGTTGTTGGTGACAATGATAAGTAATTCATAATACCGGGCACGACTGTAGCATAAGTTAGTAAAATTGAAACCACTTAATTAGCAGTTGATAAAACAAAAGCTTAGTTACAAAAGAATTTTGTATAAAGACACTAGAGCAACAAGAATGTTGTTGATAGCCGGCAGAGTACCCCCAGGAGGTCATTAAACAGCAGCCTATAGCGCCGCCCGCCCGCCCGCCCGCCCGCTAGCCCGCCCGCCCGCCCGACCGCGCCGTGCATCGAGAATTTCCTACAAAAATAAACAAAGAAGTAAATTTTCTTAGCGCAGTGCGGTCCTCGGGAAAGTATATTAAATTCCTGGCGGACAACAATTTACTCATTAGACGAGCGAGGCGGGGCGGGGAGGGGAGGGGAGGGGAGGGGAGGGGAGGGGGAGGTGGAGCAATGAGGAGGACTTTTGTCCTCGGCCTGAGCTCGCCGGACGCGGGACTGTGCGAGCCATCGAAGGATTATGTAGCTCAAGGGTAGCTGCAGGAAGCTGCGGTTTCCTTATTTTAGTTTGAGATAAACAAAATCTTCATCTCTTCCTAAGTAGGTACTCAAAAGTAAAAGCAAAGAATCAATGATCTAAACATAATCACAACCCATATTATAAATGCGAAAGTGTTTGTTTGTTGGTTTGTCCTTCAATCACGTCGCAACGGAGCAACGGATCGACGTGATTTTGTGCACGAGTATTGAATAGGTATAGTTAAAAACCTGGAGAGTAACATAATATATTTCATGACTCAGCTACTGCATTCAAAAAAAAGCTCTTATCATTTTACGGTGGGTTCATCTCCTAAGTAACTTATTAGTATTTGTTTAGTTAAGTAGTTAGTTAAGTTCTTTTTATTTGTCTAGATATTTTGCAAATGCTGTGTACACATTTTATAGATACATTTATCAGCCTGTGTTTGTTTATAAGTGTCGTAGTTTGTGTTAAATTAATGTATTGTGTCATGTGTGTGTTATTAATACATAAAATAAATAAATAATTATGTAGGCGACTTCCATCCGTCAAATGCTGGTGAGTAGGTACAGAGTCAAATATTAAATTTATCTATTTATCTAAAACGCCGTAACAGAAGTATAAAATTAGAATATAACTTCAAATATACTTTCTCGCAGTCAAAGTTTCTGGAGAAGGATAATGTATTTATCGTGACGGCTCTTCGAAGGCGCTGTAAGGCGGCAAGTGGCCATTACCTCTCGCTCGCACCGCTCCACACAGACAGACAGCCTATCAGCTTTATTAACTTAACTTCATTCAAAGCTTATAGCACTTAATTCCGTATTGTAACGAATTCTGGGCACTATTGCACGCACTGAGTGTTTCAAGTAACTTCAGTACTTAGCTGAATTTTAAATGATAATATAAAAGTAGGTTAACTGAACCTCAGGAGAACGAGAGTAACCGACATAGCTCAACGGGTTGCGAAGCTGAAGTGGCAATGGGCAGGGCACTTATAATTCGTAAAACCGATAGAGGTTGAGGTCCCAAGGCGCTGGAATGGCGACCTCGCACCGGAAGACGCAGTGTTGGAAGAGCCCACACTAGGTGAATGGATGACATCAGACGAGTCGCAGGGAACCGCTGGATGTGGAAGTCCGTACAAGAGACCTATGTCCAGCAGTGGACATCGGTTGCTAACGATGATGATGGTGATGATAATGTTTAGCTACAAAATATTATGATATAATTTTCATTTTTTTTAAACAACTCATAAGGTAGTAGGTATACTGCTTGAACAGTATTATGTTGTAAGTTGTAACAATATTATGTTGTAAGTTGTAACAATATTATGTTGTAAGTTGTAACCGTGTGTAAGTATGCGTGAGATCACACAAAATATTATTTTTTCATGAGTAAAAGCGTTTTTCATTTTCCCGAGTGCGTTGATGCATCGTGTGATATTGTGTCCCCGCGCGGAACCACTCGAAGCGGTAATTGTGAAACTTTCATCGCCACTCAAATGCTTCGCTACTAATATCAGCCCCAAACGAACGTTCTAGCGCTAGAGCGTGTATGTAGTGGTCGATGGGAAACAAACACCAGGGCCACGGGTTTGCGACCAGTAGCGTGGCGGACGAACACGCCCTCGCAGTACAAAATTGTGATTATTGCTACTATTTTTCCTAGTGTAGGGTCCACTGGTAAAAGTTTATGAAATGTGCAAGCAAGTATAATATACCTACACTTAGTTACATATTATTATCACCACTTGTAATCTGTAATTGTAATTAATACTTATAATTAATAATTATATTTAAATAATTGTGATTGGCTGTGGCATTTTAGGAATATTTAGCGTTTAAACTATCCGTGAGTGATTTCCATCATAACAATAGATTCTCCCATTTTAGGAAGAGTGTTCGTTGATCACTGGTGTTTGCAATGGTCAGGCTTGCACTGTAGTTACCTAACTACGGCAGTAGACCTCGAGAGCTTATCGATCGCAATAACTAACGACTGTTCACGTCATTCACTTATAAACCACTAAGTATGAATTTATCTGAACCTTACGCTAATGGAACTTTATGCCCAGTTTTTTTTTTTAACATTAATGTTATTTATTACATTACAAACAATATACACTAACAGTCTTAACCAATGCGTGTACATGCAAAGTTATTACAGCTAATTAGTAATTACATTCTAAAACTATATTATAATCTATTTAAATAGAAAAAAATTGCTTTTATGAAAGCTGTATATTTTTGATAAAACACGTCGGCATCTGGGAGTTGATGCAGCATCTCGTTTATCTGTGCCACTACCCTGTGGGTGGGTGCGGCCGACCCGCGCCGCGTCCGAGGCCGCTCGCCGGACGACAGCAGCCTCGGCCGACGCGCGACGCCGCGGACCAGAAGCTCCTTCTGCACCACACATATATCTCCGCGGAACCGCGACGCCAATACGTGCCAATGTATTTGGATTGTCAACTTTCCCATTCATAAGCTGATAGTAGTGCACTATAGAAAGCAACTTACGTCTAAGTTCCAGTGTATCCAAGCCCACCATACCTCCAACAAAAAGCGACGGATAAAAATACGGATAGTATCCATACATTCTCTTATATACATAGCGTGCAAATTTTTTTTTTTTTTAAATAATAACGTGTCAGTCGCGGCTATTGGTCTGCGGTACGGTCTCAGTTTAGCCGCAACCATAATAATATGATAGTTTGTGCAGTGCAGCAGGTCACAAAAAATGTGTTTTTAGAGTCATCACATCGCATCGCATCACCAAAGCAATGGATCTGCGCTTAACTCAACATTACGAGTTCGTGGCCCCAGCATAAAGGCGTACCCACCAGGAGGCGCGACAACAAAAAGTTTTTCAATTAGTTGACCAAACCCGACGCGATCGTTTGATATCCCCCCCCCCCTCCCCCCCTCCCCCCCCTCACACCACCGCGCTCTTAGTGCAAATTAAATTAGTTTCAATACACAAGAAACTTACTCCTTTTGTTCCCGATCTGAACCCCATAACGCGCGCCGCGATAACCTCATTACATTGTTATTTAACACGCTTAATGTAAAGCGTATTTTGGTACTCATTTTCTCCGAAATGTTGATATAAATATCAATATTACAACAGTTTACTGTATGTCTTTGATAGTAATATACCTAAGTTATAACATCTTAAGTCTTCACTTGCACGATTTTGGATTAATTGATGAATTGCAGAAATTGATAGTTTCAAAAAAAACTTAAGAATGCAGTGACACTGGCTAACACGTTAGCGTCCCATTCGGGGGCCGGGAGTTCGATCCCGGGCACGCACCTCTAACATTTTGAAATTATGTGTGCTTTAAGAAATTAAAATATATATAACTTGCTTTAACGAAGAAGGAAAACATCGTAAGGAGACATATTACATGCCTAAGAGCTCTTCACAATGTTCTCAAAGATATGTGAATACTCGCACTTGACCGGTGTGGTGGACTGTGGCCAAACCCTTTTCATTCTGAGAGGAGTCACTACTGAGCACTAGTTCAGTAGTGAGTAGTATAATATCAATAAGGGCTTATTCTTATTCATAGATTTTCAAACCCACAGCATATTATTATCATGACTAATGTCTCCATAAATAGATTTCATAGAGTCTTTAACATTCTTTAGCTTATTTGTATTTGTTGTGATATATTCAAGTGATATGAATAGTTATTTGTTTTTGTAATACATACTAATGTAATTTCCTCAGGATACTCAGTCAAGTGGCGTGTAAGCACAATCAATACATTCCCTCGATAGATAAATAATCGATACAGCTTCATTTGAGAAAGCTATTAAGATTGTAATCGGCGCCGCGCGCCTCTAATGCGTCAATTTGTATGCGCGCGTGTGACCGCCGCCTAACAGATAAAGCCGCCCACGCACGGCGCGACCGCCGACGCCATACTAGTCGCTGTCTCGTCGGGAATGTAGACTCGTAGAGACGGGCGGCGGTGTCGCGACAATCATTATACTATTTGTTTGTAATAAATAATATGTACCTATGCCAACACGCCATGTTGTCACGACTCTATCGGAAAGTAGTTGATTCTACTGAGAAGGGCCAGCAAGAAACTTACCAATTAGTAATTTTTTTTTTAAAGAATATTAGCCATGTTAAATGACTAATATTCCCCTTTCCTCTCCAACTAAGCGTCAAGCTCGTGCTAGGAGTAGGTACGACAATAGTGCAACGGGCGGGTTTTGAACCGTCGACCTTTCGGTTTTCAGTCCACTCCTTTACCGGTTGAGCTATTGAGGCTCTACAATTACTAGTTCCTTTTATGATAAAAGGAATATTCTAGAAATACTGGTGTAGTTGGGCTGATATCAAATTACATCCATAACACCTAACTACGATTTTCCACATTTTAGATTGCCCCATCAGCCATTGTTTTTTTTTTTATTCAGATACAAGTTGACCTTGCAAGCCCTTGACTGCAATCTCACCTGGTGGTAAGTGATGATGCAGTCTAAGATAGAAGTGGGTTAACCTGGAAGGGATATGGCAGTTTTGTTAAACCTTTAAAAAAATATAAAAAAAATCTTTTTTATTCGTATAAACTTTTACAAGTACTTACGAATAGTCGGATGCATCTACCACTGGTTCGGAATGCCTTTGGTTTCTACATAGCATCATACCGAAACGCTAAATCGCTTGGCGGCACGGTTTTGCGGGTAGGGTAAAGTGGTAACTAGCTTCGGCCGAAGCCGTCCACTAGACCAGAAATTTAGAAATTATAAAATTCCAACCTCTGCCGGGAATCGAACCCAGGACCACACCGCTTGCCACTGCGCCAGGGAGGTCGTCAAAATTGTTCTTCTTTGCGTGCCTCTCCTACTAGCGAAGATTGGCAGTCAGCTTTGTGTATTCCACATTGAAATAGTATTATTGTATTTTATTATAGTTGTAATTCTTAGGTCATAAGAATTACCTATTTCCTATATTGCCTTTTGCAGCAAGTTCTCAGCTCGTGGGAACAAAGTAAATAATAGGTACCTACTATGTCAGTAAAACGTTTTGAATGTAGAGCCGACTCACCTCACTAGCTGACGTCATAACCAGAGCATACGGAAAACCAGCGATTTGCAACTTCAGTTTATTTCATTTCTAGTTTTGTTGCTCATTTTGTGAGCCTAAAATTGTATTTTGTCTCGAGTTGTGGTTAAAAACATTCAAGTCTGAAAATTAAGTCCAGTGCAAAGTGGTTACCAATCTGAATAATGAAGAATAGAGATGCAATTATTTTAAATGTTTCCATTTAAAATCTTTTTATTTTATCTTTAAAACTACGATATAAGTACTACATAAAATACAAAATTGAAAATTTTAAAACGCTTTCACAATAGTTGCATCTACCTTCTTATTATCTCTGAACAATTTATCTATACATAATATTATTTACCCATGCAGCTAAAATATTATAATGTTTGGTGTGGAGAAAACACCATGGTCTCTTTCAGAGCGATAATAGTAATTATTATTATAATTACTATATCGTTAATAACGCGTGGCTTCTGAACCCAAGTCGGTAATTACAACCGACTCCCGACTCCCGAGTCAACATCATCTGTATTAATTCATCTTCATCTCCCGAGTTATGAGCATATTGGTACGTTAGTACTATTATATATTCTGTGATATTGGCATTAAATATATTAAAATCATCACTCCAGTTGATATGCGCATTAAAATGCGCGTTATTGTTAGAGAAAGCTTTATACTTACTTCATCACCATCATTGCCGGCTCACTACTGAGCATGGGTCTCCTTTCAGAATCAGTGAGATTGAAGCCATAGTCCACCACGATGACGAAGTGCGGATTGGCAGAAAAAAATATATTTACGAATACAACAATCGGTATGGCCTTATTAAATAATGTTGCTCTATCTATAGTTAATTTAATTAATGAATGACAATACAAATCATTTAATTTAATTAATTTTAGTTACTAATTCAATTATTTAGCCGTTATAATTTGGACTAAGCAATGAAATTGTTCAATTGCTTGGTTTGGCTAAAGCTTTGAAGTAAACTCAATTGAGCTAATTGAGCTTACGCATAAGCTCTCAAACGTACAGCTCCCTACTTACTGACCTCAGAACGGCAAGCACTAAGCTGTTACTTTGGTTCTTCAAAGATTCTTTATTTGCGGAAACATTATTTACAATGAGATGTTATTAACACTTCTCAATAGAAACATTTCAAAGCGAGGGTCCATACCCTAACGTGCCCTAACGTGCCCTAACGTGCCCTAACGTAACGTTTACTACGTTCCGTGTCCATGTTTATATAGTAAAATGTTTTTTTTTATTTTTAACATATATATAAAATAAAATAAAAATAAAACATAAACTGTCTATCTGCATCGTACGTCCATTGCTGAGGGACATCCCCATCATCTACCGAGCACGGGTCTCCTTTCAAAATGAGAAGGGTTTGGGCCATAGTCTGCCATGCTGACTTTGAGAACAATATGGAGAACTGGAGAACGTCACGTATGTAGGTAAACAAAAACATAGTGTCAGTTCAATCTCTCAAACGTGGAGGAAATTACAATAAACTGTCAAACTGCAAATGGAATGTTCAGCAAGTTGTCTGTGCGCACATCACCGCAGCGTCAAGTGCGTGCGATGTCGGTAATTGGGAGTTCATCTAAAGTCGGCTCCACTCCAGCCTCCTTCATTCCGAGGTAATGAAATCTCGCCGAGGTCGTGAGTCGTGAGTGCGCGTGTGAGGGTAAACGTAATCGCACATGTGAATACATTGTTCACGCCGCACATTCCGCATGTCATTTCTGTAGAGATTTCACAAATCACTTCGCAGCAATATATTTAACAAAAAAAAAGATAGGTATTCCAAGAAATACTGTCTGATATTTAAAAAACACAATTTAAAAAAAATTATTAGTAGTCAAAATCAGTTAAGGTATGGCTCGCGTAAAACTAGCAGACAGATGCACTTTCGCAATTATACTATTAAATACAACTAGGGCGGAAAAGATTTATTTAAATAGATTTTTATAAAGTGCTATAAAACGTCTCTTTACTACTCTGCAGGTTAGTATTGCCCTACCCATTGAGAAGAACCAGTAAGTGATTCCAGTAAATCAACAGTAGCTCTTTAAAAATCAATTTTAGGGCCGCAGGAAGTCGCGGGAACGGTAGATACTGGAAAACACTCTAAGTTTTTAGTATAGGTACGTACGGCGCGTTCGGACGAACAGATGTGTGACCATTACCAATACGAGCGTGCGTGCTTTGATAACTTGCCTCCGAGTAATCCCTCTATCGCTACTGGCCGCGACCACTCACCACGCGCGACTCGGGACGCGCGCCGCAGCCACAGGAGTTACATCACCCCCCTTCCTAGTTCCTACACATATAACTTGCCTCCGAGTAATCCCTCTATCGCTACTGGCCGCGACCACTCACCACGCGCGACTCGGGACGCGCGCCGCAGCCACAGGAGTTACATCACCCCCCTTCCTAGTTCCTACACATATAACTTGCCTCCGAGTAATCCCTCTATCGCTACTGGCCGCGACCACTCACCACGCGCGACTCGGGACGCGCGCCGCAGCCACAGGAGTTACATCACCCCCCTTCCTAGTTCCTACACATATAACTTGCCTCCGAGTAATCCCTCTATCGCTACTGGCCGCGACCACTCACCACGCGCGACTCGGGACGCGCGCCGCAGCCACAGGAGTTACATCACCCCCCTTCCTAGTTCCTACACATATAACTTGCCTCCGAGTAATCCCTCTATCGCTACTGGCCGCGACCACTCACCACGCGCGACTCGGGACGCGCGCCGCAGCCACAGGAGTTACATCACCCCCCTTCCTAGTTCCTACACATATAACTTGC
Source organism: Maniola hyperantus (assembly GCF_902806685.2). Taxonomy (NCBI): domain Eukaryota; kingdom Metazoa; phylum Arthropoda; class Insecta; order Lepidoptera; family Nymphalidae; genus Maniola; species Maniola hyperantus. Next base: position 15,653,694 of record NC_048545.1, on the reverse strand, counting down.
CTCCGAGTAATCCCTCTATCGCTACTGGCCGCGACCACTCACCACGCGCGACTCGGGACGCGCGCCGCAGCCACAGGAGTTACATCACCCCCCTTCCTAGTTCCTACACATATAACTTGCCTCCGAGTAATCCCTCTATCGCTACTGGCCGCGACCACTCACCTCGCGCGACTCGGGACGCGCGCCGCAGCCACAGGAGTTACATCACCCCCCTTCCTAGTTCCTACACATATAACTTGCCTCCGAGTAATCCCTCTATCGCTACTGGCCGCGACCACTCACCACGCGCGACTCGGGACGCGCGCCGCAGCCACAGGAGTTACATCACCCCCCTTCCTAGTTCCTACACATATAACTTTATGGTTTGCTGGATTTTGTGTCATATTCAGAGTATTCATCTACAAGGAAATAGAGCTTTGATATCATTATTTTTCAATCATTATTTGACTCGTATAAGGCTATACTTACCTTATACCTTTAGCTTAAGCAAGCTTTTCCTAAAGCAGTTTGATATTATTACAGGCCGATACTGAGCTACTGAAAATTCTTTTAGGCTGTATATCTCATTATAGACTGATAGATTCTTCCTAGAAGGTTTACTATAGTGAGGTACCTTTACCAAGCTTGCTGGAAAAACTTGGAAAAGACAAGCTAAAAAACGGAAAAAATAGTGTGTACATGAGAAAACCCTAAGTCCAGCTATGGTTAAGTACCTATATACCTATATACAGAAGAAGTTACTTTTAGCGGCTTTACCATCGCACTTCGTTAAACATCGACTACGAACTCGACGATGACTGTAAACGCTTCACTCCATTCCAACGATGACTGTAAACGCTTCACTCCATGCCAACGATGACTGTAAACGCTTCACTCCATGCCAACGATGACTGTAAACGCTTCACTCCATGCCAACGATGACTGTAAACGCTTCACTCCATGCCAACGATGACTGTAAACGCTTCACTCCATGCCAACGATGACTGTAAACGCTTCACTCCATGCCAACGATGACTGTAAACGCTTCACTCCATGCCAACGATGACTGTAAACGCTTCACTCCATGCCAACGATGACTGTAAACGCTTCACTCCATGCCAACGATGACTGTAAACGCTTCACTCCATGCCAACGATGACTGTAAACGCTTCACTCCATGCCAACGATGACTGTAAACGCTTCACTCCATGCCAACGATGACTGTAAACGCTTCACTCCATGCCAACGATGACTGTAAACGCTTCACTCCATGCCATGCATGATTTTAGACTTTAGGTTATATTCAATCGGATAAGGGTTGGATTTCAGTTAGGTTTGAGCAACGAATGACACTCAGTTTATTTTAACTGCTTAAAAACTATGCTTCTAGTACAGTTCTAAACAAATACTTTATTTAACTGTGTCTTAAGTTTATTGTACCTATAGTTGAGTTGAGTTAACCTTATCTGTCGACAAAAGACACGGATTTATCAGTTATCTCTGTTTCCCTGGTTTGTAAGAGGCCTACTTATAGTTCCCGGAGTTAAGTTATAATATGGTTAACGCAAACTACCGCTCTTTGCTAATGAGTCTCGCATTTGATCGCTGCAAACTTCATTACTCCAAGAGAATAATAATCTACGCTGGTATCATGTAGCAATATCTTACTGCTCTGATAGCCTAGTGGTTAGGACGTCCGCCTTCTAATCGGAGGTCGGGGGTTTCCGGACACGCATCTCTAACTTTCAGAGTTATGTGCATTTTAAGTAATTAAATATCACTTGCTTTAACGGTGAAAGAAAACATCGTGAGGAAACCTGCATGTCTGAGAGTTCTCCATAATGTTCTCAAAGGTGTGTGAAGTCTACCAATCCGCACATGGCCACAGCAAAACCCTTCTCACTCCGAGAGGAGATCCGTGCTCTGTAGTGAGCCGGTGATGGGTTGATCAAAGTGATATGTTATTATTCTTTACTTTTCTACATATGATTGTAAAAGTGATTAAATTTTTATTGAAAGTATTTGTTTGTTAATTTGTCCTTCAATCACATCGCAACGGAGCAACGCGTGATTTCTTGACAAAACGTAATTACAGTTAAAGTATTTTGTGCTGAATGAGTTATTCGTGACGTGCGCTAAGTTAATGGTTACTTATAGTATTCGGTAGGTAGATTACGATGCTAAGTACACGGTGGCGCGGAGTGGCGGCCGCAATCAGAGGTCGTCAGCGTCTGTCCGTCTGTCAGTCCGTCAGTCCGTCGCGTCGTTCGCGGCTCGCGGCGGATTAGGGAGCCGTCCAATTAGTCAGGCGAGTGTAGCTGTCAGCGGGCGACAGCGCGGCACGTTTCACTAAACAGCTAGATTGCTATTACGAGGTATATTTAACTTTGTTTGATTTCTAATCACTGGACCGATTTGGTTGAAATTTGGCATGCAGATAGCTATTATGACGTAAACATCAGCTAAGAAAGGATTTTTGAAAATGTAACCCTTTAAGGAATAATATAGGGGTTAGTAATTTGTGCAGGCCACGCGGACGAAGTCGCGGGAATAAGCTAGCTATAACATTAAGTAGATACACTGCCTTTTTTGGACAGCTCTCTAATAAAAATACAGTCATATTATTTGCAGCAAATAGAGGTTTTATCATGACTTATGTATTATTGCATGTACGGTGCGGGTTACCAGCCCCGCAGCCCGCAGCAAGGCCACAGAGGGCGGCAGTTCGGCAAACAAGTCATGTTTCCACAATTTAGCATAACGCCGCACGTGTCGGCGACGTAAGCTGCCGCTATCGTGCTGCTGGTGGCGAGTCGCGCCGCCATTTTTCTGGCTTTCTGTGCGTCGCGGTCGGGAACATGGCGTCGCGGCGCTTAGCGCATCGCTCCCTCCGGCTATTTGCATACATTTACATAATAATCGCTACTGCTTGGTGTAATTCGCTGCTAACATCGTAGTCGGTCGCACATTGATGAGCTGCCGAATGAATCGACGGTGAGGTCCCAAGGTTAATGGATAGCAACCTCGCATTAGCGCAGCGTTGGCTGACCCCCTACTAGGTGAACAGACGAGATAGACGAAGAGCTCCTCTGGATGGCGGCAACGCAAGACCGTGTAGTATAGAATTCCCCACACGGTTGTGGACGTCTTTTCAAAATTATTTATTACAACGAATACGTCGCTACCATCATAAAGACCAAGTCTCTTTGATTGCTTAATTGTTCCTTTCTTCTCTTAAGATATGGAATCCTAAAAACCATCCAAGATGGCGCGTACGTCGTACACAGCATCGTATGCACCGAGAATGACTTCCATTGTTATTATTATTATTATTATTATTATTTATTTATTATTTAATCAGAACGGCCATAAAGCCAATTACACTAATTAAAATACGAGTACAAACTAACATAAACATACTTACAAAAATTAACAACTTAAAATTATAAATTTTAAAAAGCAAAATTATAAATTTTCACAAAAGTGCAAGATCTGACCCATGAGGTCAGCCCATTTGTCAGCAAATATGTCACAGCGAGGGGACTCCTTCAGCAGTGCGTTGAGCGCAGCCAAAGTGCGCGGTATGGGTGACCTGGAACGCGCTACCGTGCGACTAAACGGACTTACGAAAAATTTGGAGCGGTGGCGGAGATAGCTGTAATTAGAGGGTGCATAAACGCAGCAGAGCTTGTTGTGTAGTTCAGAGCAGTCAATCACACCCCTAAGAATCTTGCAAATTGTACCAATTTGGTCGCAGTCTCTTCGGGTTTTGAGCGAGTGGAAACCCAAGTGCCCTTGGAGAAATTTTGTGGGATACATAAATGGGTAATACCCGTGCAATTTTTTATATAAATACCTTAGAAAGGCTTTTTGAACCTTTTCAAGTAGCAAGGTGTAAGTGCTTTCATATGGATTCCAAATACAAGCGCTGGTTTCTAGCTTGGCACGAACCAAAGCGTCAAATAGCAGTTTTATCGTGTAACAATTTTGAAAATCTTGAGTATTACGCAAAACAAACCCCAACCGCTGGAATGATTCGGAGGCGAGTGTAGAAATATGGTCATGGAATGTCAGTTTATGGTCAAATATTATATATAGCGCGATCGTTGCGGTCTATTTACTAAGTGTATTTGTTACAAGATGCGACGTGTGCGGCGCGGCGTGTGCGGCGCGCACATCGCGGCGCGCGGCGTTTGAATGTGCGCGGCGCGGCGTGTGGATGTGCGCTTAGCTATAAACCGCGTTGTTTGCATTGAGAGCCAGATATTATGTAGATGTGCGCGGGAGGGCGGGAGGGCGCGCATTAGCGGCGAGTCGAATAGTTTCACCGACTTCCACGAGCCTACAATTACCATTCCTCTTGTTTTGCCCCGACGCGACGCGGACGCGACGACATAGACTTCGGCTAAATGGACTGTTAATTAGTTTATTATTAATGACTTTGGTTTAAATAAAAACAATTCTATAATACAAATCTTAAGTAATCGAAGTTAAATCTAAGATTACGTCGATTACCTAATTACTTCTGAAATGCGTCGCGTGGGCGTCGTGCCCAATGACAATCAAGGCGTTCGGATGTTCTATGATCTGACGTTGTCCTTTAAAATTGTTTATATTTTTTGAATGAAAAAAATGACTGACATATCAACGTATGCACACTGCACAGCTCAAACCGCTGGTTTTATAGGGTACAGGTCTACCCATAGGGTCTACCTACCAGAAACATGAGATATTCAAAATATATGCGCCATAGGTATAGACTATAGATAGATTCCCCACAAAAAAAGGATTTACTGCAATGCCACACGAGCGGCGCGGGGGTTTATCTGCTAGGTTGGTAGTAAATAGGTAGGTATTCTTACTGAATCCGCGTGCTTCAATTCATTTTGCCAGTGTCCATTTATTTCCCATATGAATCAATGTTCAGTTTCAGTTCGTCGCGAAGGTTTATGTGAAAACGTAACAAACTGACTCACTTTAACATTCAAAAGTGATTTTAGTATGAATTTTATTACCAATGAAAACACACTAAAATAATATCGTTTCTATAACTTTAAAAGTAAGATTAAATGAAACAATAACCTGTGGCATTAGAGACTTTTCATAACCGAACTTCTTGTCTAATATCAATTACTGGGTACACCGTATTTCAATTCCGTTTGTATGAAAGTCAGTACAGAAGCTATTAAGATGGTATCTAGTGTATTGTGGCCGCTACAAGCCTACAACGTGGCTACAAGGTGGCTACAACAAACATTTCTATACAATTTACCTTCACCAAACGGTATAGAACTGATGTCAACTATAGTATCAATATTTCGAATCTCTTCAACACACTTCCAGACCGTTGGTTCACTTTAACTGTTTTATATTATAGTTCTATTTCTTTTATATTGCGATTCTGTGTTCTTTACATCGTTTCTGCAGTTGAAAACTTACAAGATATTAAAAGTTTCCATTATTGTAAAATTCAATAAAAAAAGGATATTAGCCATTTTTATCGTGCTGACTTATATTCTCCTTTCCCCTCAAACTAAGCGTAACGCTTGTGCGAGGAGTAGGTACGACAATAGTGCATCGAGTGGGGTTTGAACCGGCAACCTTTCGGATATCAGTCCGCCAGTTTAACGGTTGAGCTATTGAGGCAATTAGTTTGACTGAATGATACCAAACTTTGTAGCAATTAATCAGAAACTTGCAATTCTGTTTGTTGATTGCTGATCTTCGACTATTGGCACTTGGCAGCAGCGTACCTACGAGTACTTCGTAGTGCGCTTCAAACCAATCAAACTCCACGCTATTTTGTAGATACGTTATAGGATGTAATCTAAGTCTGTGGTATTCTAGATTTCTGATATAAAAAACAGTTTCAAACTTACATTCAGAAATCGTTTGTCAGCGTCAAGGTTTCAGCACCATCCGTCAGGATATACCAACCGCGTTGTTTATGGCAATGGACAGAGATTAGTCGCGGGGCGGGCGGCGCGGTGTGCGGGGCGGGCGGTGCGGTGTGCGGGGCGGGCGGGGAGGCGGCACCATACTCATAAATACAGATTAGCGGCACAGCCTCACAGCCTGCTCGCACAGAGGACACGTTGATGCTGCGTTATGGAGAAGGTAGCATCACACACGACGCAAACTGCGCTGTCTTATCATCAACAACAACCCATCACTGGCGCACTACTGAACACGGGTCTTCTCCCAGAATGAGAAGGGACTTCGCAAACCTTTGGGAACAGTATGGAGAACTCTCAGGCACGCAGATTTCCTCACGATGTTTTCCTTCACCGTTAAAGCAGCAGCTTAAAACGCACATAACTCCGAAGTGCGTGTCCGGCATCGAACCTTTGATCACCCGAATAGGAGGCGTAACGTCTTAACCACTAGACTATCACGGCTCGTTATAGTCATTTAAGAAAACAGAGTTACATTTTATGAAACAGTTGTTTAGTTATCTATTCATAAGTATAACGGCACGCGGCACGCGGCACGCGGCATGCGGCATGCCACGGAACGCGAGTGGGAATCGTAAATTCGCCAAAGCCAAGACATTCCATTTCCGCCCCATAACAGCTTTCCCGTATTTGGACGCCGCCGCCCGCGACGCGACGACGTCGTGAACTGATTATATTAAAAACTCTTGTGATTTAAATGTTTGTAACGACGCGACGTTGTTGACTTGTGAAAGCTCTAACGAACTAATGAAGCTTGTACAGATGATTGTGGCGACCACGAACCGGAGTGTGCTGATGCGGAGGCGGCACGGACCAGCAACGTACCTGTAGAACAAACAAACAAATATGTAGTGAGTTCTGCACTCTCTCGACATCACACCTGGTGGTAAGTCACGGTGTAGTAGGTATAAGTTGAAATAAAGCTGATATGATATACAAGGCGTATTAAGGCAGTTTCTGAGTTTACTAAACATTTCTATATCGTACCGGAACGATAAATTGCTAGGCGGCAATGACGCGACGTTTAGTTGGTGACAAGTGATTTTTGAAATCTTCTTCTATAATATAAAAAAATGAATCTCTAAATGTGTTGCTCATCGCAAATCTCGGGAACAGCTGAACCGATTTCGCTAATTCTTTTTTATAATATTCCTTGAAGTACAAGGATGGTTCTTACGGAGAGAAAATTTTAAAAAATTTGAATCGCGGAACGAAGTTCGCCAGACGCCAGGGCAGCTAGTTAATAATAATAATATAATGTGCTACACTACCTACTTGCCCTAGGTAGCCTAGGTAGCCTAGGTAGCTTCTAGCCGAAAATCGATACACCATTAAAATTAATAGTACCTATTAAATTATTAACACCTATTCGCTTGGTTTGTACTTTGATAGTCTTCAACTATTTTAATTGTAGTTAGCATTGTCCAAAGGTCGAATGATTTTTAATAATCTCAATTGATCATTTTGATACTTGGTTTCCTTCAATTATAAATTTTGATACTTAATTTCCTTCAATTATAAGTAAATACCAATTGAAAAAAAAGAAGATTATTCCAGAAGAAGACAGTGTAAGAGAGAGTAGAAGTGTGAGAAAGAAATGGAGTAATCCAAATTAAAACTTCAGAGATACTTTTGTTATTTTTTATTGAAATTTTCTATAGTAGTTCAAATGAACCAATTACCTCAATAGTATTCAATGTATAAAACAATAATGGCCTGGGCGGCTCGCCGCGGCCGCGCGCGTGTCCTGGCGAGCGGCCAAGCGTGAGTGGCATTTAGCAGGGCTCGGGGAGGGATCCTGCCGGATCCGTACTAATATTATAAATAAAGAACCAACACACCAACCAACCAACCACCACACCAACCAACCAACCAACACACGGTCTGTTGCTGGGCCGCAAAGGCTGGGCAGTTTGTTTGTGCATCTGCTAGACAAGCTAGCAGACCGACAGACAAACGGCCCAGCCTTTCACGTGATTTTGATGAAATTTGGTTCAGAGATAGCTTAGTTCCTTCCTTTTTATATGTATGTACAGACGCCTGCACAGACTTGCAACTCGTCCTCGCAGGACGCAGCCCTCAGCAATGGCCATGTTTTATTGTTCCTCCGGTGTCGCGTAGCTCCCGACTTTACAACCGCGCCGTTATTGTGTTCACACGCAACAAGAGCAAACCGATCCGCCCTCCGCCGTCCACTGATCTGTGCCGAAGCAGCTCAGGCTCACATCGGGCCCGGCTAAATATAGGCACTTTACAACACACGGACAAACAAACTAACAGGACGTTTTATTATCTTACCAAGTTCAAGTAAAACCTCTCTCTGTAGTTTTTTTTTGTAAAAACAAACACTTTTAAGCACTGGAGTATCTGACATTAAAACTTTAGAATTTTTAAAAATCGTTTCTTAGTAGAAAGAACCTACCTACCAAATTTCAAGTTTGTAGGCTTTATAGTTCCTGAGATTTCGTGATTAGTCAGTCAGTCAGTGAGTGAGTGGTATTTCGCTTTTATATATTTAGATTATATGGTATTTTTCATTTTAGCAAATTCCTAATATTGAGCAAACGGACCTTTTATGTGAGGTCTGAAGATTTTATGATGCAAAAATCAATATAAAAACAATTCTCTTTCTCTCTTCTTCAGAAAAAGAGTTAAAGGTAATTTAATCTTTAATAAATAAATTACCTTTAACTCTTTTTCTGGCATATTTCAGTGATATCGACGCGTTCAATTCAAATATAGGCTTGGATCGTCATACCAACAAATATATGGTTTCAATAAATCGGTACCGCAATAAATAAAGACTAACATCAATCGCAAAAAAATAAACCAAACCAATGCTCTCCGAAACGCTCGTCCACGCTCGCTCGTAAATCGTGAGCTCACCCTAACGTTACAGCCACACTAGCGACCAAACTGGGTATTTGACTACATCAAAAATAAATTATTTCTCCGTGATTATTAAATAGAGGGTCTTCTAAAATACGTAAAATCCACGTCTTTTGTTGGTTTTAAGTGTAATAACTATTTTAAATTATCGATTAAACTAAAAAAAGCACGTCAAATGATTGTGACGTCACACACCGGTATTCCATAGAATCTCGCATACTAAGCGCGCGTTTTGACGTTTGATAAAAAGTTACTGATTTGACTAATTGTCAAATACCGTATTAGAGTTTTTTTTATAACATTGACTGCGACCTCGGGAATCAGGAGTGTTGATACAGTCCAAGTTCATGGAAGAGGGCTAACTTTGTGGTGTGGCAGTTTTTATTAAACTCACGCCCCTCAGCGGTTTCTATGACTTAATTAAAACACTTAATGCTGCAATCTCAATGTAACAATAAAAAATAACTTTTTGCAACTATAGCGAGATTGTAAATTGACATACGAAAAAAATTGCGAACTGGTTACCTACTACGTGAAGATTTTGAATTATTTGAACTAAAAATAACTATCATAACTCTACGCAAATGTTAAAGAGATGTTTGTAAAGCTCTAAAAAAACGAGCCCGTTTTTTTAAAAGTCCTATCGTGACATTTTGACAATTAGTGTGCGACGATACGACACGACACGACACGACAAAACGTCGTTAGTGTAGTTACACTAACTCCACCGAACCATTACTACGCAGTAACGCACGACGCACACATGTCATTGCGTTGTCGTATTTAGACGTCCACAGGTTTTATTGACGACTACGCTTGTTCCCTGTCTTCGGTTGTAGTTCATTTCATAGGTGATGTGTTAAATGACGACGGTCATGATGATAGAGTTATTTATTCCTGACTTTGGAAGATAGGCATACAGCAGGAGTTTTTGTGACTTTGTTTCGCTTTGCATAGTAGATACATGTCTCGAGAGCCCCATTATATTAATATCTACCTCAATAGACCTCCTTCAAGTTAATACAAGTAATTAACATTTATTTAGATATTTAATCTTTCATTTAGATAAATAACTTCATTCATTTTACTTCTTTTCCTGTATCTATAGCCTGTTAAATACACATTTTTGCTACTTTACAGGGTCACAGGCTGCTATATGAAACCTCTATCCTAAATAACAACTATATTCGGAGTTCGGAATGATTGTGAATTTATAATAAGTAGGTACTATAATTATCAATTTGCAGTAGCCATGATAAAGAAGTCCTACAACAATACCATTGCCGATTTAAAAAGTCTTCGTATTTGTTATCGTATGTATTGTTACAGACTTGTAAGACAAAGTGGTGTGAGATGTTGTTACACAGATCGTATCACGATACAGAGCTCCTGGTGGCTGTAGTGTGCAAGTCCTGTAGTCTGAGAGTTATTTATTTGAGTCATTTTTCCCCGCGTCTGCTGTTTCGGCGCTACTCGTATAAATCTCCAGACTCCAAGTCAAAAAAGGCGATCACTCGCGACAAATGTATCACATCTGTAATCTGAGGCATTTCGACTGCCCGTGATGTATGCCGCCCTTCATCACGCGGGACTAAGACTTAGTGCATTAGTGTCTATAATTTATGCACTATTTACTTTACGTGTAACACTAATGTTCACTAAAGTCACTAATATTAACTCCATACGCGGAACGGAGCAGTTTAGATGAGATATGTGCCAGCTTTGTATGACTGAATAAACAGATGAGTTAGCTTTTTTTATGTGTCTCATAAACTTTGTTATCCGTGCTTTATTTATAATGGTCATCATTTTATTTACGAAAAAACTGGCCAAGTGCGAGTCGGAGTCGCACAAGAAGGGTTTCTACCATCGTACAAAAACAGCACTTTTTTGTGATATAGTCACAAATTCATGATTTTCGAATTTTTCCCTGTATTTGTCGGTGCTATAAGACATGATTTTATTGTTCAAATTTCATGATTCTGGGTTAACGGACTCCCTGTAGGTAGCCTGCCCTGTAGGTTTTGATTCCCCTTGACAGACAGACAGACAACGAAGTGATTCTATAAGTGTTTCTTTTTTCTCTGGGGAAACGGAGCACTAAAATGACTTCAACTAGTAAATTACTTCTAATAACATCATTTTTAATATAGAAATGTATGCCAATTTGACTGTTATTTTTATGTTCTTCATTCAAATATAATATCAAACGTTTTCCCATCCTCTTTTTGTCATCTCATATGATCTCAGAGTAATACGCGATCGTAAGCGCAGTATTTATGGGTAAGAGTTAACGATGTCACACTCCATAACTCGCGTTCATTAATTCCATTTCAATTCAAAGGAACTTGTAAATTGTGATATATGGTCGCATACATCAGCTTTACGTTTTTTTACATAGTACGCGACAGGTCGAGATGGCAATCGGGGTAGTAGGCGGGGGGACGCCCCGCACACCCGCACGGCACCAGCGCTATCCCGCACTGGGTTAACGCGGGGGCCGTCCCCAGCGCGATTGCCATCTCGACCTGTCGCATGCTGTACTTATGATCTCACAGTGCCTATTTCGCTTTGGATAAAATGACTAGATGATAGCCTATGTCCCTCCCCGGGATGCAAGCTATCTCTGTACCCAATTTCGTCAAAATTTGTTGAACAGATGGGCCGTGAAAGGCTAGCAGACAGACAGACATTTCCGCATTTATAATATTAGTATGGATGGACGTTCGCCAGAGCAGTACGGGTTTTTACAATTTTCTTAACTACGCGTGTAAGACGTTAAGGTAAATAATTCAAAGTCAAAGTCAAATGATTTATTCAAAATAGGTAATAAATTACTCTTTTTGATGTTCAGTTGTTGGATTTGAATGAATGAAACATAAAGTAATGACTGATGACCATACTAACACGATCTAAATCTAAACGCAGGCTCTACCCCATTCTAACACTTGCGTCATAATCCAACAATGGGTACATTACAGTTACATTTTCTTGAATTGAATCAAAATAAAGCCCACGAGCTATATACCTTAACAAGTAAAAATGTTTTAATGCTGTTCGTACACTACAGCAATCGCCGCACGTATCGCTCCTAATGAAATTTTAAATTATTATTAAAAAAGTGGATAACGTCATCATTAAATTATTGTAAAACAAATATTAGCCATATTTATCATGATTAATTTTCCCCTTTTCTTCTCCAATTTCCGTCCATTGTACATGCAGTGCAGTGCCCTCCCCGTTGGAGTCGTTACTCCAGCCATTCAAGCTCACTCCAGGAACCCAGTAGACCGCCCAGGTTGCCGGGGGCTTCCCGGAATGTAGCTAGGGATCCCAGGTAACTCTCGCACTAATCTATCACACCCCAGTTTACAAATACAAATTCTAGTTTCTTTATTTTATTAAGGCCAACTTGTAGCCCTTAATAATGTTACGCCGGAGTCTAAGAACCATTAAGGAACTCAGCAGTATAATTTTTGCAATCTCACGTGGTGTTAAGTGATGGTGTAGTTTAGTAAAACGGGCTAACGTAGAAGGGGTATGGTATTTTTATTAAATCATGACCCTTAACAGACCAATTCCATACCACTTAATCGATTGCTACGTGGCATCGTTCTGCAACGCTAAATCGCTTGGTGGCACGGCTTTGCCGGTAGAGTGGGTAACTTAGATACTCCATTATGATGGTTTCTAGTTTCCGGTGTTATTCTTGCGGCGCATGCTGTAATGTGCGAGCAGCATTAAGGCGGTGAAACACAATCAGCGCAGCGATCCATTACTCCCGGTGGAGGCTGTCGGCTTGAGTTACTCGCGACCAAAATACTTACACCGAACGACGAAAAGCCGCCACCGAGACGAACGACGAATCACGACGACGACGACGAGTGCCCAAAACGTATGTACATGTGGAGAGTTTTACACATTCCTTTGAATTATTTGTCGACGTGTGTTTTAATTAAGCGAACTTCATTTTACACGAAAATATTCAAGCGGCGATAGATGTCGGCCTTCTATTCGGGAGGTTCGGGGTTCGATCCCGGGCAGCACTACTAACTTGTTGGAGTTATGTGAGTTAGCAATTAAATATCACTTGCTTTAAACAGTTAAGGAAAACATCAGGACAATACCTGTATGCCTGAGAGTTCTCCATAATATTCTCAAAGGTGTAAAGTCTGCCAATCTGCACATGGCCAGCGTGGTGGATTATGGGCCAAATTCCTCATTCTGAGAGGAGACCCACCCAGGAGATGGGTTGATGATGATGACGAATAATGCTCTCCGTACCGAACGAAAAGATAGGTAACCCTTTAAAATTATAATCTTTTACTTATAATTATTTATTAATTTAAAAATCTACATTTTCTAGTGTCACTCGTTTATTTTGCTTGTACTTACTTACTCTCAGGTCAACAACCTCACTCGTGGTTTAATCTCATACAATGTTTTAGCTCCCAGTAATTTCGCGGTGTGAGCGCAGGGCCACAAGCTTGTCGCATAAGCGTGTGCCTGTTTCATATTCAATTAAGTAATCAATAATAATAATCGATTTGTTTGTGTCCACATGTGGGCATAGCCTTACTGATCAAGCAGAACCAAATGTCCGCGGTCGTCCACCGACATCCCGACATTGTCTCAATCCATCCAGCGAACTACAGTGTACTTAGTATGAGATTTTACATCTCAATAATGTAGATATAATTCGAGTGTCGCTTATACGCAGGCCAGGGCCACCGCTTGTGCAACAAGGCAGTGGCCCAGCGTACAAGTTCGTTAATGAACTGAACGTTCAGAAACAAAGTAAAAGTGCTCCGCATCAGTACGTGAACTTGTCAGGTTGTGACTCTGTAGTTTAGATGCTGCACAAGTAAAGTCATGTGGAACATGCCATGTCATGTGGAACATGCCATGTCATGTACGAGAGTTCATTGACCGCGCTACTCGTATGTCCATTTAATTAACGTATTCTTTACGATATTTTGTTTTCAATGTAAAAAAATAAGCGAAACGAAAAAAACATCACTAGTTAAAATTTTATAGTAGAAAGAGCAATTAGGTACCTAAATATAATAGAATCCATACTAGTATTATACTTACTCGTAAATGCGAAAATGTGTCTGTCTATCTGGCATGTTTTCACTTACCATCTATTGAACTGATTTTGACTAAATTTGCTACACAGATATCTGCAAGCTATCCCTGTCTAAATCTGTACATAGGATCTGTAGTCCCGGAAAATCAAAGGGTTCCCAAGGGATTTACAAAAACCCAAATCCACGCAGATGAAGTCACGGGCATCATTTAGTAAATAGTAACAGCAAATATCAGATTTTTAGTAGCTTAGACGTAATTAGCAAAAAAAGTAGTACGTACATATCAAAAACCAAAAGCAAACACACACATCCTTTCATAAATGGGTAAATAATATTCCATATCTGACTCACAAGAGCTTTAATTTTCTTTACAAGATCACGAAATGTAATTTCTTTAATAGAAAGCCTAATGCAAGTTACCAAGTTAGTGTATGTATTTCGTTCGCAGAGCCAACTATTGACTCAGCAGAGTGGCGCACCGCGCAGTGGCGGCGGATCACAACTAGGGCTTGAGCTCCGGAGTTCCGGTTTAGTGTAACTCCGGATATTTGAAAGATTTTTCGTTCGCAAAACTTTTTTTTTTGGTTAATTTGCAAAAGTAGAGTTGTCGTCAACATAACCGGAGTTTCGATTTTCATATTTTTGGGAAAAAGTCGAGCTTTTTCAGCGGTCACGAACCTAAACAGTACAATCTTCATAAATTATACATACGAATTATGAAATAGAGTAATGGGAAATCCAGTTTTATCGCTGAAAAACACAATGAAAATAAATCTAAAAGAAAAATATTACTAATTAATTTTACATTATTTTGGTGTCGTAAAATAAAGTTTCCTTTTAATTTTTCATACTGATTTGTTTTATATCATGTTTTACAGAGTTGACCATTTATCTGAGAGCAAGAAATATTCAAATCAATCGCATTATTAATTACATTTAATTTTTTCAATGTATTTCTAAATTTTCTCTGGTCTGGTCTGGTAGGAGGTTTCGATCGTGGCTAATTACCACCCTACCGGCAAAACCGTGCCGCCAAGCGATTTAGCGTTCCGATACGATGCAGTATAAAAACCAAAAGGGAATGCAGGGGTTTGATAAAAACTGCCATACCCCTTCCAAGTTAGCCCGCGCCCCGCTTCCTTCTTAGACTGCATCATCACTTACGACCAGATGAGATTGTAGTCAACGGTTAACTTGTACCTGAAAAAAAAAAGTGAAACTCCGGAACTCCGGACTTGGGGCGCTGAGCAACAAAATCCGACTCCGGAGCTGAAAAATAATCCGATTTCCAAGCCCTACACAACTCACAGCACGGAGCGAAGTATCGACTCTCTGTTTACACAATCCGATGTAGACGGAGAGCGGAGAGCGGAGCTGATTTCCAAATTCATGAGCTGAGATGTGCAATCGGCGATATTGGCGAGCTCCGGCTCCGCACCGAGCTCCGGCGCCGCTCGGAGACTGCACTCATTATAATAATAATATAAATGTAGAACATTCATAAGTTAAAGAAAACTGTATTCGAAACGACTCCTGAAGGCTAAATAATTCGGTCCTGCTTGATACCTAACAGTCTTTCTCTTGTGGCGCGCTCTTGGAAAGCCCTATGTCCAGCAGTGGACACATACAGGTTGATGGAGTGAAATCATTTTCTTTCACATATCCGCCATATTCTTCAAAACTTATCCAACGAGTCCCCCCACCATAAGATAGACGGAAAAAAAATTCGTCCCCAATTTAGCCAAAAAAATTTTTATGAACAATATTTACCACCATTCAAGTCTAATTACAAGGCACATAGTTCTAAAAACTAGACTTTGAGGTCCCAATGTGCTAGAATAGCGATCTCGCACCAGGAAGCGCAGCGTTGGAAGGTGGACGGACGACATCAAACCAGTCGCAGGGAGCCGCTGGATTCAGCGCCGCAAGCCCGTGGCTAGTGGAAATCCCTACAACAAACATGTCCAGCAGTGGACGTATATCGGTTGACAATGATGAATTACAGTTTTGAGTCACTGAGAGAAGTCTCGGGTGATCGGAAATGGTTAAACTATAAAGGTTTGTTGTTCACTACAGAACCTCAAAACTACGAATGCATGGCATGTCGAGTAAACAAAATTCGTTCTGAATATCATTCGATGGGACGCAACCGCTGACCCCTGAGGGCGGGGGCGAGTGAAATATTAGCGCGACGCGACACGGCCTGCATGCCAATGTGAGAGGAGTATGATTGCGGGACAAATTGTGATTCACGCACAAGTACAGCGGTGAAACTGAATACAAACCCTAACCGTTATACAAGGTGTTAGGTAACGTCCAGCATCCCACCAAGATGAGGTAAGGACTGATATGTAAATGTACCAAAAAAATAATTAGCCTCGTAGCGTGGAAATGTACCGCCGACAATACTCGCACAAACGGAGTGTTTAGGAATTTGCACTTTATTAATAGAAGTGCCTCGGCTGGCGCCACCGAGCAAGACAACCGCTCGGAAGAGATTGCGGTCAAGCCTACACAGACACACCGCTCCCGTACAGAATTAAGATTTTTTTTTTAAAATAAGATATTCGCTTCCGTCCGGTAATGCATCTTTGATATCCGTCGACTGCGCCACCACTCGCACATCTGTTCCGACTTTCCGTAATTACTCTTCTAAAAACACAACAATTCCAACGACGTAACTTTTTAATTCTCGAGATAACATCCGTGATTTCATCTGCAGTCATATCCTCTTCAAAGAACTAAAATGCGAAGTTAATTTTAATTCAAATCGAGTTTTTAAATTTAAAATGAAATGCTTGGTAGCTGCACGAGATTGTCTTGACATTCCCGTTCAAACTAAGTCGGGGGAAGTAGAGCTTAGGCAGTTCACTCTAGTTTAGTGTAACGGTTAACGCGGGTCAACTTGTATTAAAAACCAGTGTTTTTGAAAATTAAAGTTTTTTAACCCTTCTCACTCTAAGCCGAGACCCGTGTTCTGTAGGGAGCCGGCGATTGGTTGATCATGATGAAAGTTTTTAAGTTAGGCATCATTATGGATCCAAGGTGATCGCTAACTAATGGGTCTCATAAGTGTGAGAGTCTTGAAGTTCCTCTACGTGATCAAATCATAAATATGGAGATTCGTAGAAGACCCAGAGTAAGCGATATAGCTCAGCGGGTAACGAAGCTGAAGTGGCAATGGACAGGGCACAATGTAGTTCAAAAACCGATAGACGATGGGGTCCCAAGATGATATAAATTAAATGATCCAGAAAGCGCAGCGTTGGAAAACCTTCCACTGGAGACTGGATTCAGGGGTGTGGATGTGGAAGTCCCTACAAGAGACCTATATCTAGCAATGGATGTCCATCAGCAATATTTCGAGCTTTTTGACACCATTTCTATACTTATTGCGTAGAGCAACAACGCAATTGGAATAAGAAAATATTTCGTAAATATGAGAGCCGTACTTAGGATCACAATTGTCGGTATCGGAACTCGGAAGATGCAGCGGAATATTCAAAGTGTCCAGAGCAGGGGACGTCGGTACTCGGTACGTGCGCCGCATGCGAGGCGGCGATGAAGACGCGTTATTTACCCAAGTGACCCCCATAAAAAGAAACGCTCCTTTCAGGATTGTGCTCGCGTCTGACGCTTGAATTTTAAACGAGCCCAACAAACGCCACTATTTTACTGATTTCGGGAGACGAGCGACGCCGCGGGAATGCCTGATGCGGGCACGTGATGCGATTCATTCCCGTTGTCCCCTCTTTCAATTTGAAATGTTCGATAATTCAGAGTTCTTTGTAGGTGATTACCTACTTAGACTAACTTAGGAATGTTAAAAGGAATTTTCCTTAAGAAAATTGGCTAAATTTAGAAGTTTCTACAAAAACAAAATAACTACTTCATAAATTACGAAAACTTTATCTTAAAATTATAAAATAATGTTATAATATCTAGAAATTAAAAAAAAGAATGAGAAGTCGCTAACTACTTGTGGGCCTCATAAGAAAGCTCAGAGTCGATCAGCGAGCGATGGGTAGAGCTATGTGCTTTAACGGTAAATGGAGAACATCGTGAGGAACCTGCATGCCAGAGATTTCTTCATAATGTTCTCAAAGTTGTGTAAATAAGTGGCCAGGGTGGTGGACCACGGCCAGCCTCTTCTCACTCTGAGAGGAGAGACGTGCTCTGGTGATGATGATGATGTTTATAAACCAATACCAGCCTTCTTTCGTTTTCCAAACATTGATTCATTTATCTTCTAATTAATTTAATAATGTAATTCAGTGGAAATAGAGCTTTCATTATTAGAATTAGCTCGTATTTTAACATATTCATAGTCGGAATATAAACTATTAAATTCTAAAGCTGTTCATGAAATGATTGCAGTAAATTAGCGGCATTTCGGCATCCCCAAAATGAAATTGGCCATATTTGAATGATTCGATTGTCGTGAGAATTTATGCAACTGTGAGCGAAATCAATGGCCGACCGACGCGCGACGACCGACGCGCGACGCACCAACATCGACTGTGGGATGCAGGGAGACCACTAAACATGTAGCTCAACATTTTGCTACATTGAAAATAACTGTGTAGGTACCTATTTCAATCGTAGAATAGGTCAGTAACAAATATCTTGAACCAAAAACGAGTACTGCCTAACCAAAAAATTGACATAATGTTTAAAAGAGCAAAATGTTAATTATTATCCTTTGAAAGATTTTGAAAAACCCTTATTCACGCTAACAAAATCGCAGGCATTAGCTGCTTCTGATTAATTATTATTATTGAAACCTAGTTTTGTTATGTTGTAGACTATCTCTCTTCTAACACTTTCTTGAATAATATATAAACATCATTTTAAAGTAATGTTAGAAATACGTAAAAGTTAGTTTGTGAGAGCATTCAGATAAATAACCTCCGGAACTAATGATCCTATTCTGAAAACTCGTTCTATGTTACTATCACTGAAAGAATTTTTAATTTCAAAAAGTCATTATTATCTCCATAGAATACAAATGATATACTTAAACGAAGTAGGTATATTATCCGTCCTTATGGTATGCAGCCAAAGACAGCCAAGTTATCGACCAGCTATACCAGTGCCAGTATACGACACTAAACACTGTGTGTCTGTGTGTCTGTCTGATGACGCACGGTAACGAGAGCCGCGTGACTGCGAATAACGAAATGCGTGCTAATTGTGTTTTACTGGCCATTGTGCTCACACACCGAGAGCTGGTGGCTAAACTCCGGAAAGTTAGAGGTGCGTGTCCGGGATAGAGCCCCTGTCCTCCAGAATAGGAAACAGGCTGACTTCTTAACCACGACTCACGAGCCTATCATAATGTCACTCTCTACGTCTACGTTTACGTTTAGCTCGAAAGTTGTGAAACCACATAGTTACATTGACAAATATTGTAATTCTACTTTTCTTCTATATTATATTCTTAGCTGTAATTGTACTAGCTAATAGGGAGAGAGTGTCAGATCATCCAACATGGTTCCAATCGTCACACTGTAACTGTTCGATAGGTGGTTCGAATAAACCAAAATAGTGACCAGCAGGTCAATCACTCGTATAATGCGAAATGCGGTAGGTATAGTGCTAGCCTAGTTTGAAAACAAGATTTAGGTTGGTTATTCTATTACGGTAGATGCACCAAAGTACATTATAAAATTATTATCAAGCACTTCATCAAAACTTTCCGCCCGCTCCTGGTTCATGAGGGCCGCATTGCAACATCTCTTGTCTGTACTCTAATATGGTAATGCCACCTGGACCCGTCGGTCTGTCTCGAGATGTCAATGCGTTCGTTCTAGTTCTATTCAGCTTCGTATTTCCTTTATGCGAGTGATTTAGATGACAGGGATGGGAGTTGAAATGGAGGTGTTTTTGTTGTTTAGTTTAATGTTTTTTTTCTGATAATGATGCAGTTTAAGATGCAAAACCTTGATCTTAGTTTACTGGTGTAAGTGTTAATTCGGTCTGAGATGGGAGCATTGGATGGAAGCAAATATTTCAATCGCGAAGATTGAATGAATCCAGTAATAGAATAGAATAATGTAAGCAGAACAGTGTCGACTTTATGTGTACTGCTCGTGAAGTATGTTTTTCTATGGATTGTTAAATTTATGTATGTACGAGTATACGTGTTGTTATTAGTAGGCACACTAAATAACAGAGTTTTGCAAATATAGGTACTAGTCTCTGTTAAACATGGCAAATGATCGAGGCAATTAGAACGCACCTATTAGTATTCTACACCGACTAAAGCGTGGTGTTTCAGCTCAATGAAAACACTGAAATAGCCAGTAGCCCCTCTATTATAACAAGTCGCGGAGCAATTAGCAGGCCCCGGCCGCGTCAGTGTCTCGTGCTAACTTTACTGCTGCACTCGCTAGGCTGTGTCTCGTGCTAACTTTACTGCTGCACTCGCTAGGCTGTGTCTCGTGCTAACTTTACTGCTGCACTCGCTAGGCTGTGTCTCGTGCTAACTTTACTGCTGCACTCGCTAGGCTGTGTCTCGTGCTAACTTCACTGCTGCACTCGCTAGGCTGTGTCTCGTGCTAACTTCACTGCTGCACTCGCTAGGCTGTGTCTCGTGCTAACTTTACTGCTGCACTCGCTAGGCTGTGTCTCGTGCTAACTTCACTGCTGCACTCGCTAGGCTGTGTCTCGTGCTAACTTCACTGCTGCACTCGCTAGGCTGTGTCTCGTGCTAACTTTACTGCTGCACTCGCTAGGCTGTGTCTCGTGCTAACTTCACTGCTGCACTCGCTAGGCTGTGTCTCGTGCTAACTTTACTGCTGCACTCGCTAGGCTGTGTCTCGTGCTAACTTTACTGCTGCACTCGCTAGGCTGTGTCTCGTGCTAACTTTACTGCTGCACTCGCTAGGCTGTGTCTCGTGCTAACTTTACTGCTGCACTCGCTAGGCTGTGTCTCGTGCTAACTTTACTGCTGCACTCGCTAGGCTGTGTCTCGTGCTAACTTTACTGCTGCACTCGCTAGGCTGTGTCTCGTGCTAACTTTACTGCTGCACTCGCTAGGCTGTGAACAGGCAGCGTGTTAATGTAACGGGACTAACTAACTGCACTACAAATTGTTATAAAGTGGTGGTTTATATTGTGACAGTATTATCTAAATCCTTTCACCCAATAGGCTAGTCATTTAGCAATAAGATATTATTAGTTTCTGCATGGAAATCTATTAGAGATATTTGTGCCTTATTATTTGCTCATGAAATCCGCAGTCGCAGGGAGCAGTTGGATTCAGGCGGCGCGAGACTGTGGCGAGTGGAAATCCCTAAGAGAATAAATGATGTCCAGCAGTAAACATAATGTAGGTCGATACAGCTAAAACAGAGTACATGATCTGTAGTGTAGCACACTACAGATCATGTAAGTACTCACACATGTACTGACACAGCTATATATTTTATCCCGGAAAATCAAAGAGTTCCCCCGGGATATACTTGAAAACCCCAGACCTAAACCCACGTGGATGAATAAGGTAGGTGCAATAGGTAACATTTTTTTCATCCCGAAAAATCAGAGTTCCCACAGATTTTGTAAAAACCTAAATTCTCTTTATAATAGTTATAAATCATATTATCCGTCTGATGGTAGTCTGTTAATATCTGTCATACATCATAAAGCTGTGTGGCGACTACTCAGACAGTGTTCCGTATAACACCTGGCGAGTCAATTAGTCGCTCGCACTAAACGCATTACCGCCTTCACCTCTCACCTCGGAGTCTAGCTTACTGCCACGGAATTGTAGGTAACGTGATAGAAACGGTATCTGTAGTCTTTAATAATATCTTCTTGATCGAATGTCGGCGACGGCGGCCAACCTCAGTAGGGGCCAGCCATCTACGTACCTAGAGGGGCTTCTAGGTAATCCGTAACTGTCCGATTTATCGGCAATTGAACACGACTGAAAATGGACAAACGGCCAACTTCAAATGCTATTAATTATTCTAGGTACGAAAAAAACCTTTTTCTTACCTTGACCAGGACTCAAACCCGGAACATTATATCCGCAGTCGAATATTTATTGATGCGGATATAAAGTTTATGACTGCGGATGTAATGTTCTGTATATTAGCAGACATAAAAACCAATATAATATTTCTAGCATTTAGCAATAGCGTCACGTTATTAAATATTTGCGCGGTGATGAGTTCACAATCTTTAGCTACTCCTATATCTGTCTTGAATCGTGTGTTCACTTCTCCCCGAGCTCCGTGCGGGTGAATGGCTTCCAAAACGATTGTCTCGTCAGAAAGTGAGGTGCACCTGTGTGTCCTGTGACTTAGAGGCTGTGATTTAATGCGTCTCTTGTGTTTTTGAACAGACTGTCTGATTATCTCTTCTGACTACTAGAGCATGTTCACTAACATAGAACGTGGACTCTTACTGAAGGGTCGCGGATATAACTCCAGCACCAGCAGGGATACATCTATGGAAACTTATTTGCTAAAGTAGGTATTTGTACAATGAAGGAAATATGTTTAGGAAATCTGCATAATATTATATTGGAATAAATGTTGAAATTTGAGTAAACTTAAATATTGATTGGATCAACATAGCACTTATTATGTTTCTGTCCTTTATAATAGTATTTCAAGTACATACGTGGGATATTTTAAGTAAAATTATACAACATAAAAATTAGCAAAAAAAACAATAGAAGTAAAAATATTTTTATTTAAATTTTAAGTATTTGAATCCACCATTAGTCCGGAATCAAGAATGATTAAAGATCAAAATATCAGTTTATTATGTACATTAGTCAGGAATGTGCACGTAGGTAGTATTAAGAAGTGGCAATGTGAATTAGATTAGGTAATGTGTCTTGTGTCAGTTATCATAGGTATAGAGTAGGAATATCTACTCGTGTGGTGCAGGCAGCAGGCGCGAGCACAGACTCGCAAGCGTGGGGGGAATGCGAGGAAGGCCAGGAGGCAGGAATGCATTGCATAATCACAGTAATTGACTAAATTGAGGATAGAGTGGCTTCATGTAAATTACACAATAATATAATATTGGTAGGAGTAGGGTTCAACACAGTTATGCTTGATTTTTAGGGTTCCGACCTCAAAAGGAAAAACGGAACCCTTATAGGATCACTTTGTTGTCTGTCTGTCTGTCAAGAAACCTACAGGGTACTTCCCGTTGCCCTAGAATCATGAAATTTGGCAGGTAGGTAGATCTTATAGCTAACATTTGGGGAAAAATCTGAAAACCGTGAATTTAGGGTTAGATCACACAAAAAAAATTTAATTGTGGTCATGAACTAATAATTAGTATTTTCAACTTTCGAAGTGAGTGACTATATCAAGTGGGGTATCATATGAAAGGTCTGTACCTGTACATTCTAAAACAGATTTTTATTTATTTTTATGCATCATAGTTTTTGAATTATCGTGCAAAATGTCGAAAAAATACGACTGTAGTACGGAACCTTCATTGCGCGAGCCTGACTCGCACTTGGCCGGTTTTTTATATTTAATGCATAGTTGTTGTGATGGAACTTTGTTAGCTAAGTATCTAGTTTGTTATGATTTTCAGATCGTCACATTTATTTTCAAAAAATTCAGTGAGCAAATAAATGAGAGACAAGATTTTTTTATGAAAACCTAAATTTGAGCGTGACTCTTACTATGATGAGCAAAGCACAAGAGTAGTTTCTATTTATTTTCTTCTTCTGCCAGTAATGCAGAAACGACCAAGAGATTGGTTATCTGGCTATGGGCTATAAGCACAGAATATTATAATTTATAGTATTATACGTAGGTACTGTAAGAGGACTACAACGGCTATGAAATCCCATTCATCAACCTTCAAGATGAGTGTTTGTCTATACTTAGTCAAAACTAATTAATCAGTCCTCTGCAACTAAACTTATTCTTGTTCGCCCATACAAGCCGAGCTACAAGCTATCTAAGGACATCCGAGTTGAAGCGGACGTTAGTATGTCTTACACTATTACAGTGTGATGCAGTGATATAGATCAGTGCATCAGGCAGCTGCAGGCTGCGAGGTGTCGTATGGCGGCAGACAGGCAACTCGTTTAGCGCGATCCCTGGCGTCACTCGCGTAATTGATGTAATAGACAACCCTGCGCTACTTCTGAGAGCATGTAGTATTATTGCAGTGATATAGATCAGGGTGGAGGAGGCGACAGACAGACACTGCAGACAGGTAACTCGTTTAGCGCGAGCTGAGGCGCGTCACGCGCGTACATTGATGTCATTGACGCCTCCACAGATACTATACTCAGGTTGAAATCAATATAGCGCACTTTGACTTTGTTCAGACTTAAGTCATTGTTAAAACGAGACAGCGTGATATCGCTGGCATAAGTCTGTCTCGTTTCTCAACCCCGAGCTGAGATCTGTAGAGCGCACTTGGACTTTGCTCAGACTTAAGATTGAGTTAAAACGAGACAGATTTATGTGAGAGTTACAGCTCTGTCTCGTTTTAACTCTGACTTAAGTCTAAACAAAGCCAGATTGCGCTCTATAGATCTCACTCTTAGTGTCGTGGTGTAAGACAGAATAGCTTGAGTCTCTGATTAATTTGTCTGTAGTGATAAGAAGGTGACAAATTGATCTATTCCAACTCCAAGTGCAAACCAAAGTAGCTATCAGAAGCTAGGTATTTCCATGATGGCACGTCGCGACGTGCCAGTATCGGAAGATCGCTATAATCACTAGTTATGAAATGGAAACACACTTATGAATATGTTACGGTAAAACAGCTTGCAACACACTTGTTCCGGTGTATATTTGGAGAGGTTCAAAAGGTTAATGACGCTTGTATTTAGACGACAAATATTTTGAAACAGCATTTAAGTAGGTACTATTGTTTGTTAATTTTCAATGTAAGTAATTATTACTGTTTCTTATTTCTTATGACGTGGAATACGGAGTAGTTTGTAAAGATAAAATTATTCAAATAATAATTTATGTAGTAGGTATCATTCAAATGTCTGTTAATTTGTGATGGTGAGTACAAAGTCTTTGATTACAAAATTTAAATAGTTAGGTATACATATAATATTACGTATTCGACAGACCGAGATGGCAATCGGGACGCACACCCACATAGCCCCCGCGCTAACCCGGTGCGGTATAGTGCGGGTGTGCAGGGCGTCTCCTCGCCTCATACCCCGATTGCCATCTCGACCTGTCGCGTACTATAGGTACGGGTAATGATGCCGTGTGAGGCGCACATTGTGAGCACATAGCGAGCTCAATTAGCAAGTTATGGCGCGGAACAATGCCTGCGATTTGTATGGAGCTCATCTCAGTCAGTCAGTTAATTGACTGCGCTGCGCCGCTCCGTGCTGGCCGACCCATTCAACCAGAGCTTATTGAGACGTGCGATGCTGCCTCCTGCCTACCACAGTGTAGCTAGCATATTGCATAGTAAAGTAATTAGCGCTAAAGCTGACAAAAGGTGAGAAAGGTGGTGAAAACACCTCGTGGTAAATCTGGCGATGGCAAGAGAAGAACGTCATGAGTGACAGAGACAACGCTCTACAAAGCCGAAATGTCATTCTAAAGGCCGATGTTCATTAATTTCCGCCGCACACGTAGTATAATGTACTAAGTTAAGTGGTATTCAAGTACTTGCAATATTTTAATCTGTTATTATAGCTAAAACAGGGTTTGGAATCTGTTTAGTCCGCAGACGAAGTCGCGGGAATAAACTAGGCTTCTAATAAAACAGCCATCCAGCGGTGCGACGCGAAATTTCTCTTGTAGTGTACACAGTAGCAAAGATGTTATCCCGCGTGTAGCGGCAGTGCCTAGTCACTGCGCTCATACAGCTGTCACGTCCGCGTCACGCCGCGTGTAAAGCCTAGCTAATGTTCAGCCGGTCTAATGGCGTCCCCTTATCTGATCTCCGTGGAGGTATATATTGTCGCGGGAGGCTGGCAGCTTATTTAGATATTGCACGTTTGTGTGAATGAATAGAGAACGCAGGCGCATAAATAACAATATCGATTTTGCGTGCTTTCCACTACACTATAGGAACAAGGAATATTCATATTCAGTTAAGGGCTACACACACACAGTATAGTTATGGGAGTAATTACGCAACGCTAATACGCAAAACGTAAATACGCAATTAGGAAATGTAGGTTGGTTTGACAGTAGGTAGATACCTATTAGATACATGATTGCGGATGTACCTATTACAAAAACTTTAAGGAAACAATTAATAGC
Source organism: Maniola hyperantus (assembly GCF_902806685.2). Classification (NCBI taxonomy): domain Eukaryota; kingdom Metazoa; phylum Arthropoda; class Insecta; order Lepidoptera; family Nymphalidae; genus Maniola; species Maniola hyperantus. The sequence goes on along the minus strand of NC_048545.1, from coordinate 15,627,549 downwards.
GACTGAGTAAATTATATTTTTTTAAAGATTAGCCAAGTTTATCGTGCTGATTAATATTCCCCTTTCCCCTCCAATTAAGCGTAAAGCTTGTGCTAGGAGTAGGTACGACAATAGTGTAACGGGTGGGGTTTGAACCGGCGACCTTTTCGGTTTTCAGTCCGCTCCGTTAACCGTTGAGCTATCGAGGCTCGAATTAAAAGAATATTGACCAAGAACAAATAATAAAATCATCCTAATCCATTATTTTCTTTCAATTTTCGCAAGACCACTTTTCTGAAACTTTTACGTCGATTTCTGCCTCAATGGTTGAAAAGTTATACAAAATCCAAAATCTATATTTTAGTAAGTATTAACGTTTAAACGTATTAAAATATGTGTATCATTATATTATATTAAACCCAGTTAGGTAAGTATTATGTCTACATTGAAAACTTTTAGATTTCTCCAAAAACAACATAAATGTAGACGTATGCTGCAGCAAAAAGCTAGTAACAATTATTTCACAAGCATCTGACGTAATAAGGTCATTTATAGAGTTAATTTACCTTGTGCGGCCACCCAGGAGGCAGGAACGAGGTTACAGCTAACAGCAGGGTAAAGACAGGAAGTATCGGAGTAAACGCTTCCTATTTAAGTTATTTATCGGCGACGCGTCCATCTGCCGAGCCACTCAATTGCTGCAATTATCGTCAATTCCCTCCCGGACGCCCTCCCACCGCCGCGGGTCATACCTAGGAATTGTGTAATTGAGGGTAGCCACTAGCCGCAGACGTCTAGCCTCCAAGTAGACAGACTGACATAGATTACATGTGCTTTGGAACGCATCCAAGCCAGCTTAGGTATATATACTCTTTACAAAATGGAACAAAATATGTTTAACCCACATTAGCGATAACAACCAACTCTGTTTTATATTTGGCTCCGTTTGCTTCAATACGGTGGAAAACATTAGCGATAACAACCAACTCTGTTTTATATTTGGCTCCGTTTGCTTCAGTACGGTGGAAAACATTAGCGATAACAACCAACTCTGATTTATATTTGGCTCCGTTTGCTTCAATACGGTGGAAAACATTAGCGATAACAACCAACTCTGATTTATATTTGGCTCCGTTTGCTTCAATACGGTGGAAAACATTAGCGATAACAACCAACTCTGATTTATATTTGGCTCCGTTTGCTTCAATACGGTGGAAAACATTAGCGATAACAACCAACTCTGTTTTATATTTGGCTCCGTTTGCTTCAATACGGTGGAAAACATTAGCGATAACAACCAACTCTGATTTATATTTGGCTCCGTTTGCTTCAATACGGTGGAAAACATTAGCGATAACAACCAACTCTGATTTATATTTGGCTCCGTTTGCTTCAATACGGTGGAAAACATTAGCGATAACAACCAACTCTGATTTATATTTGGCTCCGTTTGCTTCAATACGGTGGAAAATGATGAAGACATTTAGATCAGAAAATGCATCATCTAGATTCTAGATCACTATTCATATTATAAATCCGAAAAGGTGTTTCTTTGTTGGTTTGTCGTTCAATCACATCGCAACAGAGCGAAAGATGGACGTGATTTTTGCATGGGTAGGTATATAAAGACCTGGAAATTGATATAGGTTACTTTTTATCCCGGAAAATCAAAGAGTTCTTTTGGGATTTTTGAAATCTTAAATCCACGCGGACGAAGTCGTGGCCATCGGCTAGTGGACGTATGAATAATTACTTTTACAACCTACTTTGCTTTTTATTAGTGACCTTAGAAAAGAAGCTTAACTATGGTAAGACTAGTTACATAGTACGATTTTTTAAATAGAGATAGCGAGCAAACGAGCAGGCTTCACCTAATGTTAAGTGATTACCGCCGCTCATGAACATTTGCAGCACCAGAGGAACTGGCGATGCGTTGCCGGACTTTCAGGAATTAGTAATATAAGTGTACTGTAAGATTGTACCTACTTAGAATATTTAGGATTTCATTTCGTCTCACAAGTGTGTATAATTACTTTGTGACATAATTATACGGCTCCCCCATTCATTATATCGAAGTTGTTCGGGACGAGGAATTCAAATGGCTGTTATAATTAGGTTATGTTTCCATTGGTAAAGCGTTGTTGTTAATATTGAATCGAGTAATTACTGATATTGACCTCTAGTAGTTTAGTATGGACTATGGAGGGCAATTAAATATGTAAGTGTCGTCGACAGCAGGCAAAGCGACAATTAGCTATCAATAAGTAGATGAATGTGGCGAGTGGCGGTGTGATATAGGTACCTACTCATAATGATAAACGGAATCATTCAATTATAAGTTGTAACATAAAGAATTCAAGCCGCCTGGCTAAGATAAATAGTAATGAAGAGACAAACAAAGAAAATATCTTTAGTAATAAGTTATCTCAAAAACTTTGGTCTCCAAGATTAGATCCTGAGCACGCATGTCGAACTTTTTGGAGTTATGCGCGTTTTAAGCAATTAAATATCACTTCCTTTAACGGTGTAGGAAAACATCGTAAGGAAACTTGTATGCCTTACGATTCTCCATTATGTTCTCAAAGGTCACCAATCCGCATTCTGATTCATGCTTAGTGATGGGTGGAGAATGGAGATATATACTCCAATAAATAAATAAGCCTTTCTTATCTTTTTTTAATATATTTTGTATGTATACTTTTCTCTTCTTTTTTCTTTTTTTTCTTTATTAATATCATTGTTTTTAAATATTATTACTTTAGTATATCTAACTCTAATAATTCAGAGGTCATCCCAAAGGCGGGCAAATGCCTCCCCCTTTTTCTTCCAGATATCCCTGATGTACTTCAATACTCCAATCTAAATAATTCTAGCACAATGAGTAGGTACTTATATTAAAACTTACTATCGGTTATGTAATAAAAATATCAGTAATCTCTTAAACCATTTTACGGTTTTTAAACATAATTCTTTTAAAACGAAAAAAAAACAGTTTGATAAAAAAAATAAAGGAGTTACCTATTCACATGTCAGTTTCGCGATAAAGTAGTTCAATACACCAATATTTTGATGTTGTTTTAAAATACTGACGACCCTAACCCTAGAGCCCATCAAACACCGCATCGAATGGATTTCGCTTCAGACAAATGCGACTAACTGATGTACGATGAGCGAAACTATTTTAATACCACTCTAAAATCAACCTTAAATCGTTCACAATAAGGAATACATTAGACTTATTAGCGAAGCTTGTAACGCAATTGCTGATATCCTGCTTGCAGATAAGCCCTCTATCATTTGCTAGGGCTGCTGAGTTTTCAGTGGATCGGATAAATTCCCTCATGTGTGGGATTATAGGGATACACTTCAGTTGGTATTTTAAACGGAATAAATAGAGTAGCGGTCGACTAAGCCGCTCCACGAGTCCACAGCTGCCATGTTGCGGACGTAATCTTTGCAACATGGCGTTAACGGTCGCTTTCATTAGCTACTTGCTATATAAATAATGAGACATGCTCTTATTCAATCATAAACGCTTGGAGCTAAAGCTAGAGATTATAGAATAATTGAAACAGCAAATCCATTTAGTGACGTAAGTAAGTGGGTGCGTTTTAAGACCTAGACAGCTAGATACTAAACTAAGATTATTAATAAGTAGATAATAACACAATACAAGGAAGTAGACTGACAATTGACTAGTCAAAAAAATCTACTACTCCGGAATGTCTAAAATGCTTGAAAAATTAATATTATATAAATAATAATAATAAATAATATATAAATAATGCTTGAAAAATGTTTTTAGCCCACCCATTAGTCGGACAGACGACATCAGAGGAGTCGCAGAAAGCCGCTGGATTCAGGCGGAGCAAGGCGAAGTCCCTACAAGAGATCCTTGTAATGATTAATAGTGATGATGATGATGAGTAATGAAAAAAAACACGTGACGGTAGTTGAAGGCAAAAGTTTTGTGGTAGGTGAGTGAGCAATATTTCACAACTGAGTCCGAAAAAATATAAAATAAGAAATAACGCATAACGAGATAAAATCATGAGAAAAGGCAGGGGCGAGGGGGGGAGGGGACAGGGGCGAGCGGACAGGAGGGGGCGGGGACAATTTATAAAATGAAGCACGAACTCATTGAGCGAGTCGTTGCGAAAGTTTTATCAAAAGAGCGTAATTAGATCTCGGGCACATTTTTCGTAAACTAAGCTAATGCGATCATCCCGGCGTCCGAGGTGCCCTCACCGCCCCTCCGCCGTCCCTCCGCCGTCCCTCCGCCGTCCCTCCGCCTCGCTATGTCGGACGATTGAGGAAGTCCGCAATTTAGCACCATCCCGAAATATTATAACATATTTTTATGTTCTGTTTTCGTCATTTTATTGTCCAGATAATTAAGTATTAATACGATTGTCAAATATTTTGATATCTCTTACACAATAATAGGTATTCCCTTGTGAGACTTATTTTCGTTTGTATGGGAGTAATTCAAATTGAATTTTAAGTCATGGTCTTATTCGAAAATCTGTAACATCTCATTTTATTTACAACGTGACTTAGTAGGGTATCAATACTATTTCCAAAATTCTATCAATACTATTTTTCAACTATACTATTTTTTACTATTTTTACTATTACTAGACATACTAACCATCCAAATCGCCTGGCAGTGCAGTACTGTTGACAATGCCGCAGGCGATCCGTAAATTGCCCCATAAGTTTCTTATGCGTCATTGTATATCTGCTATAACTTAGTAGTAACTTGTTTAATTCTGATGAGAAAGAACGTGATTCATTAGTTTTTGTTATTAACTGTCTCTGAAGCTCTACATAATCACGACGGTAGATGTTTCAATTATTAATGCTAACGAATGGGGTCTTCATATCTGCTGTTGTTACGCTCGAACTGTGTGATAAATGACGCAACCAACTATCGGGGTACAGGGTGCTCAGTAAAAAGCCGCGGGACAACTGTACTGTTCACGTCACTGCCCACTTTTTGCTGCACTCTTGTTGACTCGGTTCACTTTCTGAACTTCGTTTTTTAATACGCGAGGCGGACACTGACAAATGATGCTTTTGTTCTTTGTAAAGGCTTAATTAATATGTGTCACTCGATCTTTTTCTCAGCTGCAGAGGTTTGCTTTTTTGTGATGTTTTAATTTTCAATTGCGTCGGTGCTGAAAATAGTTTGTTTACTTATTCTCGTACGATTCCCAAAGAGCTTGGGTACTTAGTAAGCTTACATAGTATGTTTTTCGATTTCTTTAGAACAAAAACTTATGCTTATTGTTTTTTAATTTATTTCGATTGTTTCTTTGATTAGTGTTACTTACTCAATTTTATGGTTTTTTATTACATTTAAATCAGTCTTTATAATCAATATGGCCTCTTTTTTCCATTTAATTTCTTACAAATCACTGCTTATTTTACTTTTCTCGTTGGTTTTTCATTTTAAACTAATTGATGCCCAGCAAGCACAGCAATATAGCTCCATTATGCAATCGTCAACAACAATTGTGTAAAGTTTTAATTCAAACCGATGAAATAAGCACACTGTCATTTTTTTTAAATTTGGAATGTATTTGTATTCAGTAATAACATTGTAATCAGTAAGCACCTACTGCGTATGTTTGGGATCGTGGCACTTGAAGTGTATTTACTTCGCTGTCAGGAGCACTAGAGCGCGCCACTCGTTCTAATGCAACATTCGGTCAAATAACACGTCAGTGTCGAGGCGGTGTCGAGTGTCGAGTGTCGAGTGTCGAGTGTCGAGGCAACACTCCGCATAACGCGAGTCATCAATAACGGCCGTCCCTCGAGGGGTGTACACTCGACAATCAACACCACACTTCGCCACTCTCACTTTTATTTAGAAACTAAAGTGCAAGTGATTTTTTTTATTAGGTATTACAACGTATTTATGATTTTCCGTATATATTTTTTTATTGAAAGGAGAAACTGACCATTTATCATATTATCAAAGTACGGCTCGAACCACTGAGTTTAGAAACTTTGCATGTACGAGTATACTAATTACCTACTCTTTGTAAAACGTAGACTCGCAAATAAGAAAGGATTTTGAGACATTTTAACACGGAATTTTTTCTTAACGCAGAAGAAGTCACGAAAAGTATGAAACTTTTATAACTACAAGAAACTTGAAATCAAAGTTTTTTTTACTTATAATATTAGATACTTTTGATGTGATCATACTTAGATTTTAGGATTCAGGTAGCATGGATGCAGACGAAGATTAAGATCTTTCTGGCGGATGGCGGATGATTCATGTTCAAGCTTCTGTGGCTAAGTCAAATCAATCTTAACTGCTTTCCATCATTTTGAACTTTCTTATTAGATCAACAGTCACAACTTGACTATTAAATCACGCCCCACTGCTACCAGTTTCCATGTTGTTATTAATACAGTTTAGATTTATATCTATCGGTGGATTTATGTTAGTTTCTGTCCGTACATACAGTGATTTGTAATCTGCAGCCTGCGCTGGTACGTAATTGGCTCTTCCTAATCCGTACCAATTTGTGAGAAAGAGATCGTTGCAGCTCTTTGACTGATTACTACTTGCCATCTCTTTTTACGAACTGTTTCAGTGTTCTAGCAAATTTTCTAGTTCTGACATAGAAAAAATTAGCTGAACCTTAAAGAAACTCGGGGATATAGATAAGAGTTAACAGAAGCTCAAGTAGGTAGATGCATTACGATCCATATTGGATCATAATGCTATGTTAAATATTTCAAGTTTCTATCTCATTGAAAAGTTAGTACTGCAAACAAAGATCAGAAAGTAAATTAATAAAAACCTGGCAAAATTAAAGTACTTAATTTAAAAAGTTACAAGTATAATAACAATATACTATCAAAATAAATAATGATATTTTTTTCGAAATGTAGAGAAAGTGAGTAATAGGTGAACTTAAATGAGCATGACTATGCAATAACAATAAAATTGCAGCATGATCATGAGAGAATAAAGTAATTTTACTTGAAGATTTTACGTGCGCGTTTTTATGGGCTCGTAAAATCTATTGCCAATCTACAGGTCAGGTCTCGTTTATCATAACTGAGGCTTATAATTAGGTGTTATGTTGTAATTGGTATCTAAGAAACACTGTACCCATCCATATAATTATTTTCTCCAAATAGGTTGCTGACGTTAGTGGTAATTTTAAGTTTATAAAAGGCTTATAAAGCTTAGCAATCAACTTATCTTGGCTTAACTTGTGTCGTGATGTTAAAGTTCAACATTAACCTGTTGTTCCGGTGACAGCACTCAAGTTAGTATCTTTGTTTTAGGTACCTCAGTGTGGGGACTGCGGCGAGAAGTGAGCGGCACTTAATAAAGAAGCTGACGAGAGACTCATGGTTAGCACCAGCTTAAAACTTGGTTTAAATTCATTTTGCTTTAGAATGGATATTTAATTTTTGCATATAAGGGTTTTAAATATATCTCTGAATGTATGGTTTCCTTCTTTTATAACCTACTTGATCCATTGAAATGTGTATTTTGTAAGCATCTTCTTATTACTAACTGCAGTATCTTCACTTACCAAAAATAGAATTACTTACTGGTAAAAATAAATCTATAAAATAAAAATGAAGAGATCTACGAACCCGTTCTGCTGCAATTCTTGCAATTTTTGACGGCTTACCTGAAACGAAAAAGAATGAGTTACTTTTTGTAATTGGAATCATAAAGCTGTTTCGAACTTACAAGAGGAACTGTGGTTTTCCCTCCAATTTTCCACCACTTCAAGCAAAAACATAATAATATAATGAAAGACAATTACTAACGCATTTCGGTCGGCGAGTCGCGAAGACGAAACAAAAACCAGTGTAACAGAAACATTAAATCCTTTGAAATCTCTTCCCCGCTTTGTCGCGGGTTTCTAATTGCACTCCACAAAAACTACCCTCAAGTCTAGATTAAAATGTGCAAGTGTTAAGTGTGATATTGAAAATTATACTTTAAATATGTATTTTCAAAGTTCACTTTTGGTTGGCTCGAGTAGGGCTAGGATGGCTTCCTAATGTATGAGGTTTCCAAAAGCCATTAAATACAGAAATGTTATATTTGAGTTAAAAGGTTTTGACATTTTAGCTGCATTGTTCTTCGTCAACATTATTTTTTGTAAAATTGTAAGGTCTATAAAACGCAGTTTTAAAATTAATCCCAAATGTGATAGAGGAAAAGATCAAAATAATTATGTTACATGTTGGTTTTAGAATACACTTGCTAAATAGAGAGAGTTTGATTATAATACCTACAATCTTACCTACAGAAGATAAAAATTGAACAAGACCGCCATTAGGATGGAACATTAATCGAAATAAAACAGTGAAATATAACCTAAAAATGCATCAAAGGGACCTTTAAAATCACTCTTTTAACATTTACGTAGAACAAAACGAAATTTGCTTTAATTAAAATTTCGTACAATATCAAACATATTTTCGGCAACGGTCACACCCACTAAATCATCTCAATAACAAAGCAAAACAATGAACAGACTAGAACATACGACATCAGAAGTGGGATCAACACATGAACACAATCCACAGTGGCGTCGCGTCCGCGTATTATATGCGAAATGATTTTATAGCGGTGGCTGAAAAGTTGATGTCGTAAAATTTAATGGTCGTTGAAATGTATTCCGCTATGGAGCCATGGCCGCCATAAAAACAGCCCCGCTCTGTCCCCTGAATGCATAAAAGGGTAACTTACTTATATTTTCTATTCGGTTAATAGATACTACAAAAAACCCATTTATATACGCTTAAAAATTTATGTCTATGATTCGACGAATTGTTTAGACTTCATTTATCCTGTGCATAAGTAACTACAATAGTAGTTTTGTAGGTCTCTGTATAAACACACTAAAAGCTGTGGCAGTTACGCTAATAGCCAGAAATAACATAAAAAAATTATTAAATAGAGATAAGGATATTGCCAATTCAATATCAAAAGATTAATAAATGTTCTAAACGTATGTACAAAACACAGAACATACAGAAAAAGATAAAGCTCAAAATCTTTTATCCTAAAACACAAGGCTTTTCATGTAAGTTTCCATATTTTGATAAATATCAATGTATTAAACAAATTGCTTCTTACATTAGAATCAGCAAATAATATAGATAAAGGTAAATAATCTCTTCATAACTGACACTAACCTGTTATTATAATCCTAGTTTAAAATAAATAAAGCGATACTCACAGCGGTAGCCAGGGTTGCCATCTTTTTTTATGAATAAAGTGGTTTGATTTAAATTTTAGTAAGACAAAACTAAAGTACACAGCTTAAAATAAGAGTACCTACTTATTTATCGTTAAAGCATATTTTTGTTTTACCTTTGACTTTCGCAAAAATCTTATCGCCTTATATCTGTCAATTTATGGTTTAATAACACTAGTTTTATGGACACTTGGAAACCTGTTTATTTAGTTTCCTAATCAGTATCGGGCAGAGAGACAAAAATAGAGTATTTTAGCGGACTTAATTAGCATTGTAGATTATAAAGTACACCGACTCCAAAAGAAGATACTCAATTTTCACCCGACTGCGGCGAAGCCCGAAACAGATATATGTGGCTGACCTGTATGTAATTCGCCTTGATAGCGCAAATGCCACTGGATACATAAAATTATTGAAAAAACAAAACGGTGGATTTTATACGCTTTAATATGCAGACTGAAAAGTTGCAGCGCAAACCGCGGTCGGCTTTTTTTGTAAACTTAAATTATTTGCTAGAGTACGAGTGGCAATCCTAGCGGTAGCCGTCGAGGCGCTAATTCGACGGGGCTCGTAAAAACACGGCGCGATCGCTGTTCGCCGCCGCTATAGACGCTATAAACGCTATAAGCCATCCATAATAGCGGACACTACAGGAGCTGGTAAGAAAATATTACTAGTCTAGCCTTCCTTTTTATACTGCTTCCCAAATAAAACCACCACGATGGAAAAAGTTATTCATAGTCATAACTAGATAAGACAAGTTTTAAAAAAACTATAAAATTGAAGATGCCCTGAAAGTTTATTCGACAAATTAGTTTAAATGTTATAATAATTGTTAAAAAGAAGAAACTTTGAGTAGGTATTAACGGTATCAACTATGTTTCCTGTAAGATCAGCCGTACCAAAGTCAGCGAGTCATTTGGTTTAACAGTTGCAAAGATATCGTAATAATTGCTAAAGGACTGCTTACTACAAGCTACCAAATTTGCTACAAATTAAAGTCGGCAACCATCGGCTTTGGTATGAAGGAATTAGTAAAAGTACCTACTTAATTAGTAAATAGTAGGTAATTGGAGAAAGAGTAAGTAATTCCAGTAATCAATGATCAACATCACTTTCTGTCAGATGATAAATAACAGCGCTCAGCAGGGTTATGCTGTATCTCAGTGGCACACTAATTTCGTGAAAATTTCTAATAATTAAATGTCAAACTCAAATTTTCTATTCGCTAACGTCAGTTTTTAACCAAGATGACGTCATAGACAATGACTCTCGATCATAGCCATTAATGGGATGGAATAGAAACCGGAAACAGCTTTTTCACGTATGTTTTCGTATCGATAGTTTTTAAAACTCTATTCACTAAGCAAAAATGACAGTTTGTAATTGGAAACTTTATTAGGTGGCAACGATCGTTTTAACAACTAGTCGGGACCAGTGTTTTGCGACTCTCCACTATAATCCGTCCGTTTTATAGAGGTAATAAATTTTTAGCAATCTCAACGAATGTAGAGATGTTTTAATTTCGAAGGATTATTAATTTCAAATAGACTCAATTCAGCCCGTTTTTTGTTAATAATTGATGAAAATTATTAGTAAATACCTATTAAAATAGTAATATTTAGGTACCTATTAGTAGTAAATAGGTAATAAACATGATAATTTAGTGTTGTGAGTTTAATTATTATTTATATTTTGTGGTTATGTTAATGTTGTAGATAATACCTAGGAATCTAATCAAAATATGGGTCGTGAAGTTTTGATGGGGCAAGACGAGGAGCAGCGCCAGCAAATTACAAAACGCGCTACAGATACACAGGCGCAGGCTGCGCGATATGACACAATGGAGCTGCCAGAGAAGAGTTCATTGTGAACTTTTGTCTGAGCAATTATTGGAAGAACTCAAGCCTTACCTCCAAGCCGTTCGACAGCTGTTCACAATGAACTAAAAGTAAGTCTCATGTACTAGGTACTTAACTCTAGTCCTAGTCAAAACCATGTCATAGCTTAATAAATAGGTAAGTACTAAGTAGGTATTTATTTAATATACTTACTTATGATCTTTTGTAAGACAATGATTAGCTTTTGCTTCCAATTAAGTACCTATCACATTCATAACAACCAACAAAACAGAAAATTACTTACCTTTACCTACCTACTTAGAATAGGTACTTTTTGTTGTACCTAAGTATTCTACTCTGTTTACAACCTCTCACACTGCCAAGAGTCACTGGTCAAAATCTCTAATAGAAATAAGCGCTTCCCTGTCCACTTTTACTGTCTTTTTCTCTTTATTGTTACAACTTTCTGGGGTACAAAATCCATACTTCCATACTAATATTGATTAGATGATTGATTTTGATGAAATTTGGTACCTACAGAGTTAGCTTGCACATCCCGGGGAAGAACATAGGCTACTCTTTATCTCGGAACATCAAAGAGTTCCCACGGGATTAGTTAAAAACCTAAATCCACCATCTAGTAACAAATAAAAATAAAATTCTGCAATTTAGTATATTGAGGAGTTAGGAAAATATTGAAATTAATAATTTAACATGAAAATTTACTAATATTTGTTGTAGATCCTGGCAGCTCTGCATGTTTATGCAACGGGAACATACCAGCGCCCAATGGGGGCATCTATTTTAAATAAAATGTCCCAACCCACCTATAGCCGAAGTCTGAGGTAACCGATGCACTCGAACCTCAATGCTTGGGAAGTACTCACTAAGTACTTAGTTTCCTGCATCCCAAAGGGAAAGGAAAATAGTTATGCAAAAGTAAGTTAATAATTCTTAACTGTATTTGATGTCTACTATCTTTGCTGTTTAAATTCAGTATATAATATACCGAAATTTCACATTCCTAACTTTTGTTTGGTTTTTGAGATAGACGCTGCCACTGCTAAAAAATTAATCCATAATATTATAAATGCGAATGTGTCTCTCTGTCTATCTGTTTGCTAGCTTTTCACGGCCCATCTGCTCAATCGATTTTAACGTAATTTGGTACAGAGATAGCTTACATCCCTGGGAAGGACATAGGCTACTTTATACCCTGGAAAATCAGAGTTCCCACAGGATTTTTATAATATATTTGTAGTCTACTCAGTGAGTTCTAGACAATGATACCACACATGCTAGGGTATGGAAAAATTCCATGCCGCTTTTTCATATGTGTAAACCCCTGGTAAATAATTTAATTGAATTTCAAATTCAATATTCGATTTAGTTAATGTTCAACACCAAATACCAAAATTTCAGGTTTGTAATATGCGGACGGACAAACGGACGTACAGACAGCAGAATGACATCAATAGAGCTCCATTTTTATCTTTTGAGTACTGAACCCTAAAAATAAATTTTTATTGTACAAAAACAAATTTGTCATTTCTTGAATACAACCCTATTATTAAGGAGTGTTTTTTTATTCAAAAAGCAAGAAATAAACAATTAAATTTTATTATTAAAAAAAAATATAGTAACAATCATAACAATAATTAATATTCTAACTTTGATAATTTACAGTTATAAATTCTGACATAGGTAACAGTATTTAATAAGTCATAAGTATGTAATAGGATAATGTAATATATAACCTTATGGTATAATAAAAGGCACCACCCGTACCAGTCAAACAAGGAGTAAATTGTGACCTTAAGCCCCAGGTTCGATTCTTCTGAAATCCCAGGTTTGATTTCTAAACAAATGCCGATTGAATTCCAAATCTAAAGTCTACACGCATTGTCTTTGATTTGGGATAGGTACCCCATCAGCCACTCGTTCAGCTTCAGTATGCTGCTCTAGACTAGAGCTGCAGTTTGCTTGCAGTTAGCAATTCTATTGAGAGCCGCCGCATGCCGCTCCTCGATGGCTAGCCGCCATGTCTCCAACTGGTATGCTCAGTTGGGCATGGTTCACATCCTGCTGAACTGAAATGAAAATGGTGAACTTTACGTAACATGAGATTTTGCAATCGCAAAAGTAAAAAAAATGATAATGTAAGTATAATATGACAACTAGATGAAGCCTGCTACTTTGTCCACTTGGAGTTAGACTTTTAAAATCCTGTTGGAACTCCTATTTTCCGAGGCCAAAAGTAGCCACAAACTACCTCTGTACAAAATTTCGTTAAAATCAGTTAAACGGGTGGGCAGTGAACAGCTAGCAGACAGACTGACAGGCGTTTTCATGTTTATATTAAGTAAGGATTTAATAAAGTAAAAAAAATTTACAATAATCTTAATATTATAAACTTATTAAAAGTAAAAGTTGAATTTTTTACTAACTAAAGGAAACTAAACCTGTATGCCATGTCTCCATAATGTTCTTTGTGGTGTGTGAATTCTACCAATCAACACTTGGCCAAGGTCATCTCACACTGAGAATCTTACTCAGAAGTAATGAAGGTGCTATCTATATGAGGGGATGTATGATGATAAATTAAATACTTACTTTGTCTTTGAAACTTCTTTTTGTTGGTCTCGAGCATTAAGTACATCCTGAAATTAATAAAACTAGTTAGTTTTTATAATTAACTAGCTTGTGCCTGCGACTTCGTCCGCGTGGACTACACAAATTATAAACCCCTAGTTCACCCCCGTAGGGATTGAATTTTCCAACATCTTAGCGGATGTCTACATCACACTAGCCATCTGCATGCCAAATTTCAGCCCAATCCGTCCAGTAGTTTAAGCTGAGCATTGATAGATCAGTCAGTCAGCTTTTTTTTCATATATTTATACTAGCTTATGCTCGCGACTTCGTCCGCGTGGACTACAAAATTTCAAAACCCTATTTCACCCCCTTAGGAGTTGAATTTTCAAAAATCCTTTCTTAGCGGATGCCTACGTCATAATAGCTATCTGCATGCCAAATTTCAGCCGGATCCGTCCAGTAGTTTGAGCTGTGCGTTGATAGATCAGTCAGTCAGTCAGTCAGTCAGTCACCTTTTCCTTTTATATATTTATATATTAAAGATTAATTAAGTAGCTTATGCTTATGATTTATGATTTATGATTTATTTATTCATTTGCTTTCATGGTTACATGAAGCCCCGTTAGGGCATTGCAAAGTTAGGTACATTAACAATACATACATGCTAAATATATAATTATTATACAATTACATGCAAACTACGTGTTACATTATTTTATAATAGATTTTATCATGTAATTATATAGGGCATTCATTTGAATCGAAATTATTTTTATTTATTGATCGCACTAATTAATTAAGTTTGTTATAATGTCAATTAGTTTCTTCTTTGTTAATAATTTAGTAATATTAAGTAGGTACAAGCAAGCTTATCTGCATGTGTGCATCAAAATCACACACCACCCGTACATTGATATTGATATTCAAAAAATTTATATTTCACAATAGACCTACCTATGAAATGACTAGCATGTTTTTTAAATACTAATAGGTAAAAATAACTCACTCTTTGCCAATGTTCAGCAGTTTTGGTCTTTGGACACACCTCCAACAGCGATTAGCTGGAGGGCAACGGTTGGCCCTCAAGCGCGTATGGACAAGTCGCGTTGGGTCTGCGAACTCTACTAAGAGTTCGAACTGTCGGACCGACACCCTTCTAGTTGTATGTAGCCATCTATAAAGGCAAGAAGTCAGTTAAAAAGGGCAATTCATGACTCACATTCAAGTTCTATGCTGAAGAACTAATATTAACTAGGTATTATGCTACTGTACACAACAAAATCACTCACGAATACCGGTATTCTACAGTATAGTTATAGTTATTCTACATTAATATGTTTTTCACTTACTTTTCAAAACAAAACCGTAGATCAAATTAAGAAAACATCAGCTAAAAATTAAAATAAGTCTGTTTATCAAAACAAACAATAGGTCGTAACTCGTAATGTCAATGTCAAATGTCCATAGATAATAATTGAAAACTAGTGTAAGTCGTACAAATTAAAAAGTCTTACATTTCTACTACGCTTCCTGTCAGGCAGAGATATTTAATTTAGCCATATAAAGTCGATAAAATACGCTAGTATGTTAATGTTGGCCAACTGCCAAATGTTAGATATTCGTAACTAGTTATCCACGCATGTGATACGGAATACAAAATCACGTGACCTAAATTTCATGGATTTCCAACTGGACTCAAAGTCTAACGAAAACTTTCAAAGATACAGCATAGCCCTGCAGATGAGATCAGCCACAGCCTCGCGCCATCTCTCTAATTAAAGGACGAACAAACGCGCTAACTAGCAGCCGATGTATCGTTGTAAGGTTGGTGGTGGAGGGGAAAGGGTTACCGTAGTTGTAATCTGGGAAACATTCGGCTTTATTATTAACGTAGCGAAAATTACTTCTAATAATAACTAAATGCATTTTTTTTAATTCGGTTAAAAAATGAAGGAATAAGAAAATCAGCTAAATCTCTTATTTTAAGTCGCATTCTGAATTGTGACATGACATCATCATGATCAATCCTACTACAGAGCACGGGTCTTCTTTCAGAATATGCAAGGTTTGGCCAACTCCAGATTAGCCTACTTTGCACAACTTTGAGAACATTATGGAGAACTTTCAGATATGCCGGTTTCACCACCATGTTTACCGTTAAATCGAGTGATGTTTAGTTACTTAAAACTCATATAGCTTGGAAAAGTTAGAGTTGCATGCCTGGCATTGCATTAACTAGAAACAGAGACAAACTTGCAGCTCCTGCCTTCCGCCTCAGGAAAGTCCAAAAGTCATTTGTGGGTATTGGTATAACCTTTTATAATAAAATCCCGCAAACTATTTTGGACTTACCTTTGCACAAGTTTAAAAAATCTATTAAAAATATGCTCCTGAAAAAAGCATATTACACAATTGAAGATTATCTAAATGATAAAAGAGCGTGGATTTGACCTGCAGCTCGTTCCAGCAACGCACAGGACTGCAAATACTATTTTATACATGGCATAATTTTGTACCTATATCAAATATTTGAAAAGAGCAACCGCCGAGTTTCTTGCTGGTTCTTCTCGGCAGGAAAGGCATTCCGAACCAGTGGTAGATGCATCCGACTATTCGTAAGCACTTGTAAAAGTTTATACGAATAAAAAAGATTTTCATTTTCATTTTCATTTTCATTTTCATTTTCATTTTCATTTTCATTGAACCCCAGACCTTCTGATTAAGAGGCTAACGTATTAGCCACAAAGGCTATAAACGTTTTTTTGTTATTTTTATGAAAGTGTACAAATAAAGTAAGATTCCTTTTAAGAAGTACCTTTTGTATCATAAAAGTCTCTCATCTTAGTTTTAAAATATCCATAATAATATTTCTTCAAAATGAACAAGAAACAGACAGCATTAAAACCTTGACAGACTTCATGATGCTGAAACGCTTCGCAACGTATCCCACTTTACGAGTTCCATAATGGAGTGAGACGGAGTGATCCACTCGGAGTCGGTCACCATATTTCATGCTAATGAGATGGGCAGAAAGGATGACAGTTAATTAAATACCAAATAAGAAGTTGGGAGACTTTATGAGGCGTACTTTAAGGCGCTTCGTTTGAACGAACAGACGGACAAGCGTGTGCGTACACGTAAGACGAATACGGAATTTCGCTTGTTGATTTGTTGGTATACCTATCCTTTAATCACGTCGCGACGGAGCATCGGATCGACGTGATTTTTGTATGAGTATAGTAAAAATCTGGAAAGTGACACACTACTTTTCTTTCGAAAAATCAAAGAATTCTCACAGGAGTTTTAAAACCCAATTCTATGCAGACGAAGTCGCGGGTATCAGCTAGTTATGTATGTTTCTTTGGTACGCCTAAACTTTCTATCGTGTCAGGATATTAAGTGTACACAGAAGGAAAGCAATAAGACAAAAAGTTTCACAACAAAAAGTCTGTAGTGCGAGCTCGCGCTAAGTCAGCGAGTCCGTAGGAACGGACGGACATAAATTGGACGTCCGTTGCTGCGTAGACATTCGAGGGCTGGATATTAATTAAGAATTGCTGAACGCTCTTTTCGAAAGTGAAAGCGAGATTCTATTTATATTTCCAACTTATTTGTTGACTATCTGACGCCCAAGACTTCGTTCGCGCGTTTTATTATGAGGGCATAAAAAAGCTCAGAACCACTGAGCGGGTGATGGAGAGAGCTATGCTTGGAGTTTCTCTACGTGATCAAGTCAGAAATAAGGAGATCCGTAGGAGAACCAGAGTAACCGACTTAGCTCAACTGGTTGGCGAGCTGAAGTGGCAATGGGCAGGGCACATAGTTTGAATAAAAAACTGTCAGTAAACGTTGGGATCCTAAGGTACTGGAATGGCGACCATGCACCGAAAAGCTCAGCCTTGGAAGACCCCCACTACCTGGACAGACGATATCAAAGGAGTCGCAGGGAGCTGCAGCTGGATTCAAATGCGAGGAAGTAGCGTGTGGAAGTCCCTACAAGGGACCTATGTCCAGCAGTGGACGTCTATCGGTTGACGATGATGACGACTATTATAGAGATAAATCTTGATCGTCCCAAACTAGACCTAAAAGAGATCAGATCAGAGACCATAACTTATCGTAGTACAGGGTAGAGGGTAGAGGGTAGAGGGTAGAGGGTAGAGGGTAGAGGGAAGGTCGGTATTATGTTGGGATCCAGGCCACAGCTCCGCCGCGGGCTCTGCGCTTAATTGCTGTGAAAACCGCCACTTGCCAATAAGCGCCGGTGGACAAGAGACGCCTGGCGTCGCTTGTGATTGCTCGCAAGCTATGAGCGGACGCGGTGGAGATGACATTGACGTTTTATTGATGACATCATCATCATCATCATCGTCAACCGATAGACGACCACAGCTGGACAAACTCTCTAAAAGAGAATGTCTCTTATGTTGGCTTCCACCTGCCACGGTCGGTCAAGAACTTAAGAAGCTAAAAGCAAAGATCATGTCGTCTTTTAAAACTGTACCTACTTTCCTCGAAAAGTAAGCTATCTAAATCTAAAGTTTTAAAGATTTTTTAGTAAAGAGAGTTTTGAACATTAAAATATTGTCGTCGAATCAATGAAAAATATTATGCTTGAAGGAGTAGTAGTACCTACTAAGTTTATAGTAGAAAGTGTGTAGGTATAATATAATGATCGCTTAAATATAAGTATTTTTAACCGACTTCTTATAATAATTACTAACGATTATTGAAAGCATTGACTACGGCCTAAATAATATAATTTCTACAAAAAGGGTATAAATGTAAGAGTAATAGATGATTTTACACTCAATACGTTTATGAAGCAAAGTGGACGCCTATTGAAGGCGAGGTTGGTATAATTCATATTATCAATTGTGGTAAGTTACACATTTGCATACAATTGCGCGAAGGGTCAAATGATATAGAGACTAGATAAAATCTCCAAGATCATAGCTCAGCTTAGCCCCTTCGTAATTGTAGCGTTTAAGTTACCAAATAAGGCGTATTTTGCCATTTACTCATTGATCATTTCAATGAAAACTTATATTTTTTGTATATTTTTGACCATTTCATTTATTTATTGTGTTTTAAAATATTTCGTAAAGGAATAACTATTTTCTACTCACATCATTTTTAAAAGCACTTTGTATAGATACATGCATTTTATCATTGTCTGTCTATGATCTTGACAATGGTTTAAATATTGTCAATTATTTAGATATCGCAAAATTAATATAAAACCATGTCTCTAATAAAATTACTGATAGAGTTACGTCTACAATTGTTAATAACTAATGGAGTATTTTTGAGGTTAACATTTTTAAGATTAAAAAAAATAATTTAGCGAACAATTTTTGTCACGTACCAACATTTTCATTTTAAATTCACAACTGGTAACAAACTAATCAGATGACTGCTGACCGAGAAATAACACAAAAAAACAATATTTCACGACCGCTATAAATTCATGTCTCGCGCCAGAAACATTAAACTGGCTTACGTCTCACCCATTGTGGAGTAAGGCGAGGATTTAATTATGAAATTATTTACTGTACGACGCACAATACCGCCATCATGGATAATGCCCCGCGTTGAATGACTGCCGCCGACGAGATCCTGCTCATAATTGAGATGAGTTTTGCTCATCGTTCACAACTTTGCTCATTGTTTCACTAAGTGGCTACATTTGAATGTGATTTGAGACACGAGCGACTAGAAAGCGCTCCTTCGTATGAGTTCCTACTTGTACTTGAAGTACAATAGAACCTTAATAACTCAACGGTTTAGGAACGGATAGAATGGGAAAGGTGGGTTTAAATCCCACCCATTGCTCTATTGTCATATCTAAACACTATTTAGTTAAAATTGTAGAAATATGAAAATGGACCTACATATTTCAAAACTCAATGCGGGTGAGCTAGTGTTAAGTAAGCGTAAATATAGCCAAAATAAATAATGTAAACGGCATCCCTTAGAAGAGAGATAATAAAATAATAATAACTCAGTGACACCCGAAATCCCCTAACCCGTTTAGTTCCCACGTCACGTCACAAGATTAACATCAATATTAGAAATCGCGTATCCTCGTATATCCCGCGTATCCTCCGCACCGCACCGCGCCGCACCGCACCGCCACACAGGGAAATATAAATTACAGAGAACGAGTATGAATTACGGGTTGCGACGCTACCAGCTACCAGCCAACCTACGTGAACATGATAACTATAGAGACATCAACATTATAGTACCTAATAGATAGGACAACATTATAAGACAGCCCGGTCACTGGCGAATCACAAGTGGGACACGTGTGTGAATTCGCGCAAATCACGAATGTTTTGCTATGATGACATAATAATATTATGGATCGAAGACATGGTTGCTACAGCTCTGAGTCATTCAGTAGACGATGGAGAGAGCTATGCTTGAAGCTTCTCTACGTGATCAAATCAGAAATGAGGAGATCCGTAGGAGAACTAGAGTACCCGACATAGATCAGCGGGTTGCGAAACCGAAGTGTCAATGAGCAGGATACATAGTTCGAAAAACCGAAAGACGTTGCGGTCCCAAGGTGCTGGAATGGCGACCTCGCACCGGAAAACGCAGCGTTGGCAAACCCCGACCCCAACTAGGTGGACAGACGACATCGAACGAGTCGCAGGGAGTCCCTGGATTCAGACGGTGCAAGACCGTGGCGTGTAGAAGATATTATAGTCCAGTGCATAGGTACAAAGGCTTATTGAAATACGAGACCAAAATCTCGATATGAAAATATTCCCTATAGCCGCTCTGCCAGGAGATGAGTCTCCTGGTCCAGCAGCCACCCAATGATTTATAGGCGCGGGAGGCGCAGATCTTGTAGCGGCGACGCTTGATTAAATTATTGGAACGGTAACCGAGCGCGGGAAAGTTGTTGCCATTTGCATGTTTGATTGCCGCTCTACACACACGTGACAGTCGACGCGATGCTCATTGTGCCACAGGTGCCATCATGAATCATGGTGCCCCTCATCCACATCGAACAAAGTTACATTAGCATTTTGGGACAAACTCATATTCATACTGCTCATGGTGATGCTGATCACTTCGTCCACGTGGTGTCCGTGAACTTAGCAGAGCATGTGCCAGCAGACCAAAAATAAAAAGGATTCGCATGCAGAAAAATTCTATATTTCTTGGTACTTTTTAAAGATAGTTAGGTATGGCAATTTAACCAAAAAAATTGCAGTTAAAATAATGCTCTGCTAACTTTCGGTAGCAGATCATTTCGAGCAAAGCAAAACAAAAGAAAGTTCTGTACGCATGCAGCTCCGTTCTATAGTTCCTCATACTGATGATAGTTCTGTTCTGGCCATTTAAGCTAAAAAAAAATCAATAGTTAGAACTGTAATTCCAGAGGCTAGAACTTCTCGATTTCTTATTAAGTTTACGGACATGTCCACGTGGATTTAAGGTTTTCTAAATGTCCTATGGGAATTCTTTGATTTTCCGAGATAAAGCGTATATCCATACCCGAGATGTAAACTATTTCTGTACCAAATTTCGTCGAAATTGCTTAAGGGGATGAGTGTCAATCACATTTTTATATACTTGATAGATAGAGATAATATAAATAAGTTAAAAACGTGAAACATGAAACATGAAACTTAAAAGTACTGTAACTATATAAAGACATCGCCGGTGAGTAGATACAATAGAATACTACATACTGAACGGTTAATTTTATCTGCGTATGGTAAAGACAAGTAATAGATTTATTGCCAGGAATGAGGTCATAGTTGAAGCCTTGTAGAGCCATGATAAATGGCGCCGCGGAGAATTCTCCAAAACCGACGCGGACAGAAATGACGAATGGCGAAATAAAACCTATTACTACCAATAACTGAGTATTTATGAAGCCCAGTCTAGTCCGCTAACCGGTAGAGCGCAGTAGAGCGTGGCTGACACATGATGTATGGCTGGCGATTTTTGCTAAATAAGGATTATTATGTCAACTTTAATGACTAGGATTTATCGTCTCATTTTTTTTTATATTATAGAGTAGCGCTTGGCTGCAATCAGACGAGCAAGTGATGATGCCTAAGGTGGAGCGCGCTTGCCCAGAAGATGCCTATTCACTCTTGACAATGTACAATGTTTGAAAGACCATGATAGCCTAGTGATTAGGAAGTTCACCTCGTATCCGGGAGGTTGGAGATTCGATCCCGGACAACGCATCTCTAGCTTTCCAGAGTTCTGTGCATTTTTAAGAAATTAAATATCACTCGCTTTAACGTTGAAAGCAAACATCGTGAGGAAACCTGCATGCTTGAAAGTTCTACATAATGTTCTCAAAGGCGTGCGAAGTCTGCCAATCCGCACATGGCCGGCATGGTGGACTATGGCCAAACCCTTCTCATACTGAGAGGGAGCCCGTGCTTTGTAGTGAGCCGACGATGGGTTGATTAAGGTGTACAATCTCTAATCTGTGGTAAAACCTACTTATTGCTTCATCTAAATTCGATATTAATTTTATTGTTTGTTGATGGTTTGTTGGTGGATGTAGTATGATTATTCAAATTCTAAAAAACCGGCCAAGTGCGAGTCGAACTTCCACACGAAGGATTCCGTGCCCTCGTACAAGATATAAAGTCGATCGTAGCTCGTTTGTCAGCGGTTCGCCGCGACTTTGAATCGCGTATTTATCTCCTCCCACATATATTACTACACGTGCTATAATAACACGAGCACAGTCTCGTGCAATATTCCGGGAGGAATATTTTGTGGGTTCGAATAACAAGTTATGTTTGTGATTGAATGTGCTGAAAATTTTATTACAACTTTTCAATAAATACTACTTCATCATCATAATCATCTACCCATCACCGGTTCATTACTGAGCACGGGTCCCCTTTCATATTGAGAAGGGTTCAGCCCATTGTCCACCGTGCTGGTCAAGTGCAGAATGGCAGACTTCACACATCTATGGAGAATTCTCAGGCGTGCAAGTTTTCTATTTTTTTTATTTAAGTATACGACGATTGTTAGTACGGACGTAAAGATATTATCAAGTTAACTGCACATTCAATTTCTGAACAAGCGTTAAGTTATTGATAAAACTTTCAAATCACTTCGCCATCCGCAAACTGTAGCCCCCTGTATACAGATATCATCTGCGAGAGCTCTCGAGATATCATCTAGCTCATAGCTCGCAGCCGCCGTGACGTCACACGGACCCCGGAGAGCGACTGATCGTATCTCTCACAACACGTCGTTCGCGACTTTGTCAGTGCACAATTTATGTGAAGGTACAATCTATCCATATTTCGTATAAATCTCTACAATCCATACTGATATTATAAATACGAAAATGTGTTTATCAGTTTCACTAATACCAACTCCAATTCTTTTATGCATTTCTACAGAGCCTGTATAGAGCTATTACCAGATATGAATGAGTGGTCAGACGGTAATGTTCTCAATGAGCATCGGGCTCGCATTCACTGCAGCTTGCTCTTCTCAATGGAGATTATCTGCCTTTAGATTTATTTCTATCTCAACCTGTTCGTGGTATGAATGAATCCGTTGAGAGACGCACTTGAAGGGAGGTACCTACTTGCTTAACGAGGATATCTGTATCCGCTTGAGTAGATCTAATTAAAGTCAAAGGTGACTGTAATCGTCCACGTCCCGGTTGTCTCAATCAACGACATTATTTCATAGTAGATTCTAAATAAGTAATACTAGCTTCTGCCCGCGGCTTCGCCCGCGTGGTCTACAGGAAACAAATGAGATTTTTTTTCAGAAACAAACATTATAACATCAGGACACGCACTCTGAACAGCACCGAATAACACATATAACCTTCCAACCCCCATTTCACTCCTTTAGGGGGGGAGGGGGGAGGGGAGGGGGGGGGGGGGGGGGGGGAGGGGGGGGATTTTCTCATAGTCGTTTCTTAGCTGACACCTAACCTCAAGAAAAAACCTACTTGCCAAATTTCAAGTCAATTATAATATCAATAATTAAAACTTTCCCATAAAAACTTACATCCCCTATTTTACCACCCTTATGGGCAAATTTTCCTAAAATCCTGAAACACGTATTTCTTCATATGTAATCGAAAACCCAAATACCAATTTTCATGCAAAAAAACTTGAAAAATGACCGACTTTCATACAAACTTCCATCCCCCATTTAACCCACTTAGGGGTGGAATTTCGAAAAATCCTTTCTTAGTGAATACTTACTCTGTACAAAGAATAGACCCTCCGAATTTCACGTCTTTAAGACCAGCGGTTTAGGCTGTGCGTTGATATCTATGTCAGTCAGTCAGTCAGGACTTTGAATTTTATATTAAGTAATAATAAGCAGTAGTAGCCTAGTGGTTAAGACGTCAGCATTCTAGTTGGGGAATCTGGGTTTGATCTCGGGCACGCATTCAAATTTATGTGCATTTTAAGAAATTAAATCAAATATAACTTGCTATAACGGCGAAGGAAAACATCTTGAGGAAAATGCATCCAGAATTTTCTCAAACGTGTGTGAAGTCTACCAATCCGCACTTGGCTAGCGTGGTAGATATAGTCAACGCCTTCTGATGATGATGAGTCTTGATTGGACAGAATAGAGGACTAATGATACGCATTATTTTGATCGTCCTAAATAAAAATATAGTAATATTAAAATCATTCTAACAATAAAAACGAAATTGAATTTGTTTTGATTTAGATAAGAAAATTATTGTAGCTGACAAAAGAAAAAATAAATGAAATTTTTCATTAAAGAATCGAGAGTTTAGAAAACAAAAACTTTACTAAAAAGGCACTTATTTAAAATTAACATAAACGTTAAAGAATGCGCTAAGTGCGAATTAATTCCCGAGCCTTTTATTAAAAGAGGCAACATTCTCGAGTTGCCGTCTGCGGGACAAAGGAGCTTCTGTAACTCAGCATCCGAATTCTCATTTCGGAGTTAAATGGATTAAAACTTGTTTAGTGTCCAAATAACTGATTATGTTCGGGGCTCGCTGAAAAGGGTTGTTACCTTGAAGGGTTCCAATCTATTTAACTGGCAAAAATATAAGAGACTCGAGAGGGCGGCAAAACTTTGTGGACAAAGTTACAAAATTAGGGGATGTTCAGGATCATCGATCATTTTTATTGAAGAAAGTTTGAAAAAAAAACAGAACCAGAGGAAAGTATTTGAAACTAAGTAGTTGTTTGTGTAAAGTTATTTCACCGCAATTATATTATTGTAAGATTTATCTTCTTATGTTTGAAAATACTGTTTATATTTTTTATGCTGATGCTGTTAAGATGTACCTTTTAGAGTTGATAATAAACAAATTATTATTATTTGGCTTCTGTACAGTTTCAGCCTACACTAATTTTATTATTGTCGGTAAAGTATAAGATTGTTTTGACTCAGAATTATAACTAAAACAGACAAACACAAAACACTAACGTGTGAACTAAATTTAAATTTTATGAATATTAGTATATTAAGCAAACCTTTGAATTGAATTTATTACAAGCAAACCTTTGGTTTGTCGCGCCCTAACTATTTCGGCACTGAAAATGTATGAATTTTTAGTGATTCTCTGAAATCGTTAATACTTAGTTTTAGATTTAATACAGTTTGGATAATAATATGACTGGTTAGGGAAGGTTAATTTGAATAATATCAATAGATACGTATTAAGAGCTGTCAAATTCATCGTAATTGATGTTAAAGAGGATTATAAAGAGGCTTGCGAGGTCGGGGGTGTATTCAGATGTACGTGACCGGTGACCTGATAGGGTCCCGATCCAATTGGACTCAAATACCGAACTCATTTCCACGGACCGCTTGAATCTTTAATTTCGCATATTTTGCCGGCATTACAATAAAATTAGAGAAATGAAATTCTTTCATGGCAATTGGAAAAGTGGATAAGTACCTACGTGGAATGTATTCCTGAACCAATTTAATCGTTTTTCATTAGGAAAATCTTATAAAATGTTGGCGAACTCTCTGGCACAGTGGTTAGCGCTGTGACCTCTTAAGTGGGGATGGAGGTGGGATTCGATTTTCATCAGGTATAGTATTGGACATACATACATAGGTATAATTTAAATTCTACCAAATGTCTTTGCTTCCATCTGAGACTTCATCATTACAACTACCAAGTACCAAGTGAGACGGTTTACTTGGCATCGAATAAAATGAAATAAGAAACCAAAAGTAGGTATTTTAAACTGAAATTACAATTATTCAGTAAGTTTTAATACAATAAGCAAAATATTATGTTCAAGAATTTTTTTACAATGATTAGACTTTAGATCTATGTATTATAAACCCTTATAATATAATTTTATTACTTTTCGAAAACACTTTTAACCGAACCAAATTTAAATAAGTAGGTACGTTATTTCTTGTAAATGTTAATTATTTTTAAACTTCAAGTCATTACGTCGTCATTATCTCAAAATTTTTGAACAAGTCACGTAACCAATTAATTTGAAATGACATTTAATAAAAGCAGAGATAGAAATTGTGAAATGGCTCTCCATTTTGTAAAAGACGATGATTAGGACGGCGGCGCTGTATTAATGTGCGACGTGCCCGGCATGCGGAGTGCGGACCGGCATGCGGAGTGCGGAGTGCGGCATGCGGCGTGTAAAGACCTACTCAATCCATCGACAAATGGGTTTTTAATTATTCATTGTACATCATTAACTGTGACGTCATTGTCTTGCGAAGCAGTAACTCCAACTCCTCTTGTTTAAGTAATTTAAAAATGTATCTCCTTGTTCCCTCTTCTACACTTTTGAGGTAACAAGAGTGAATACTTGAATAGGCATCTTCTAGGTTAACGCATCCTATCTTAGGCGACATCATCACTTTCCATCAGGTGTGATTGTGGGGAAGCGTGTGCCTATAATGAATAAACAAGAGGGCAAAGTGGAATATGGTATAAGATACGAGTACCTCGCTGGGAGTTGATCACCTTCAGCCCGATTACCTCTAGGGTAAGTTAGTATCGTTAAACCATTAAATAAGAAGTGAAACCTTAATTCATTGATCATCATCATCGTCAACCGATAGACGTCCACTGCTGGACATAGGTCTCTACAAGAGACCTATGTCCACTGACCTATGTCCACAGACCTATGTCTATTGTTCCACACGCCACGGTCTTGCGCCGCCTGAATTCAGTGGCTTCATAGTCCTTGCGAATCGTTTGATGTCGTCTGTCCACTTAGTGGGGGCCTTCTTATTTCTTGTACGAAGGTACAGAACACTTCTCGTGCAAGTCCGATTCGCACTTGACCGGCGCGGCAGCGGGGTGATTATGTATATGGTGACAGGCTTGCGACAGGCGTAAATCTCGCGAACATTGCTGTCAGAACAGCGACTAGAGAGAGACAGCAATAGCCACAAAGCAAAATAAGAAGAAGAGAGACAGCAAATTAACTGTCGTACTGCTACTGCTGTCGTGTTGCTGTCGCTACTGCACCGTTTTACGTAATCACCCCGCCGGTTTTATTTAAAATACAATGATCTACATCTTCGATAAAAGCAACAAAAATTTCTTCATCATGAGTAATGAAAAGACAAAACATAACAGAGTATCTAACACATCTAACAGCTCAGCGTAACGGTGTCAATAAATCACTTGAGTCGTCAATCTGTCGCAACTCTGTCGCTCGTCAGTAAAGTCGCACTAGATCGTCAATAAAGTCACATGACGAAACGAAAACGAGACACCGCCCACTTGGGAGATAGAACAATGTGCTGAAATATAGACGCCATCGTGTGTCTATAGAATATTACGACAAACGTTACATTTTAACACAAACACCCACTAACACTCATAATAATAAACGACATTAGAACAAAAATAATAAACACAATTTTATTTTTATGAGAACATAAAAAATGTCGTTCTTGATACAATAATTTTATTTAAAGTGATATTAGTTTATCTTTTGCTGCAATGACATACTCACATAGAATATAGATGATAACATAATTATCTACTGAGCATAACGAATAAAGTGATGATTTTCGTTCAAAGATGAAGGGTACATTGATGACACTTTAAGTTGCTTTTTTGAGCAAGATCTTTTTTTCCACACAGTAGAACAACATGGGGATATTTGTTTATATTCTTAAGAGGCATGTTTTCAAACTCCAAAATCCCAGCAACGCAATGACGCGGCGGTTTTTCTGGTGCTGAAAATGTTTATGAGCGAGCAACCGCCGAGTTTCATATGAAAGTGTGTGTGTTTTTGTTGTAACGTGGAAACTCTGTCTCAATGATAAAGTTTTTAAATAAGGATAATAAAGAAAAAGGTACGTATTTGCATTTGGAATACGGCATTGAAATCGCAGCGCGGAGCAGCGAGCAGCGAGCAGCGAGCAGCGAGTAGCGAGCAGCGAGCAGCGAGCAGCGAGCACGCACGGCCGAGTGCAGCGGACACGGGGTCGATTCAACCGAGCTGCATTCATCTATTCCCTTCCCTTTCATACGTCCCATAAGTCAAAAACCCCGCAGCCATAGAATGTAAATTTATCGCTTTTCTATAATGCAGATATTTAAGGTGAATGCAGTCTGGTGAATAAAATAATGACAATCGGGATGCCCCGCACACCCGCACAGCCCCCGCGCTATCCCGGTGCGACATACGGGTGTACGAGGCATCCCCCCGCTACATACCCCGATTGTCATTTCGACCTGTCGCGTACTATTATAGGTAAACCTAAAGAGATTTCAACAGTCCACAATCTAGGTTACCAATCAAACTCATAGAATTATCCTCCTTGGATAGTGCAGTTGCATAGGACTGCATTGCCTTCATCGAGGCGTACAGTTCACCGCAACACCCGACGCGGCGCGGTGCGGTGCGGAGCGGAGCGGAGCGGCTGTGCACCGAGCATGCATTGCCGATTACTGCAGACGCGGACGATGCCATCGTTAGGAATTAATCCGTTTCTGTACTCCTCCATACTCCATACTCCATAGCGATACACTAGACATCACAGTGATATGTCTGTTCGGTTATTTATTTAGCTAGGCTAGCCTCTTGGAGTGAACAAATACTATCCATACTAATAATATAAATATGAAAGGGTGTCTGTCTGTCTGTCTGCTAGCTTTTCACGGCCCAACAGTTTACCCGATTTTGATGAAATTTGGTACAGAGTTAGCTTAAATCCCGGGGAAGGACATAGGCTACGTTTTATCCCGAAAGATCAAAGACTTTTGAAAAACTTAAACCCACGCGGACGAAGTAGCGGGTCTCAGCTAGTTATATCTATGAGTAGATATACAGTTAATTTTCTGTTTTCTGTTTTCACATAGTCGTGTAAATAAATTCTTTGGTTTATTTTGTGTACTGTAAAATACTGGCGATGGGTGGTGTCCAATTAATGAAATCTACGATAAGCCACAAAGTGCACACTGCACTCTGCACACTGCACACTGCACCGACAACGCGCCCGCCAGCGATGTCATGTGTTCCACTAGGTGCGGCGCTTCATAGTGACATGTTCCAACGAATATCGGTGTCCGCACTCCTGTCACGAGTCACAGTCCACTTTAGACGCAGTCCGTTTGTACAAATTAAATTAAGTAAACTCTAAATCATTATTCACATAGATAGCTTTTAACTTTTGTCTGTTCTAACATAATTATCTATGTCCGTAGATACAGACAAGCACGTCATGTAATTAATTAACATGGTGCAGTTTTAAAGCATTGGTTAAACATAGGTGAAAAATAAAGACATCTGTTCTTTGGTTAAAAAACAAGAAATATACCTAGTGTATTTCAAGATTTTTCGGAAATTCTATGCACAAAAGATGCGCCTAATGCGGATTACGTTTGACAGGAATGCGGACACCGATGTTCGACGGAACATGTTGCGATTATGAAGCGTCCCATCTAGTAGTACACTTATATCGTTGGCACCGGCCAATGTACTGCCTATCCACTAATTGCGAACACTGTATTTCCCACGCTCACTATAACTTGACTGAGATAAGATGATAATGTACAACTCGGAAACTCAGCATAGAGCTGGCGACAAAACTTAAAGATGTAAAGAGCTATAATCAGGTTCATTGGCCGCTAGTTCGAGTAGAGTAAGTTAGGTAACTCTTCATAATAGTATTAGTCACAACTTTTGTTATAATTTTTCCCTATGATTAAGAATGTGGCTGATTTTGTTGTATACAATTTCTTAACTAAATTCATTAAACGTCAGGATGGCTGGACCACCAGAGAATTTGGAAGTTTAAGAAATGCTAGGATTTAGTACCTATTTGGTACTATTTGGTACCTAACATCAAGTAATTATAGTACCTCGATAAATAGGGAGAAATTTTATAATCAAAGTGGTCAGCCATTCTGACCGTCAGGATCTGTTTCTAAGTACTGTAAAGATTACAAGCAAGTACGAGACATCCGATCATATGTTTGCCAGACAATCCTATTACTGAACATAATTCTGTGTGTATGTGTGTACACACTAGTCGGTGTAACGTAGCGAGCAGTGCACACGCCACTTCGCCAAGTGTGTGTCGACGAGTGTGCACAAGCACTGTTGCCGCGATGTTGATGATTGAGACAACTTTAATTAATTAACATGGTGCAGTTTTTAAAGCATTGGTAGAAAAAGAAGGAATATGGTTCATGTTTTTCGGAAATTCTACCCCCAAGGTGGTAAAATAGAAAGTGAAAGTTTGTGAAAGTCTGTCATTTTTCAAGTTATACCTACTACTTACCTATCTATGAAAATTAGGTGTTGTTTGGACTTTCGAATAAAAAAAAATATGTACACGTCGGCATCCTATCCTCAAAAGGGGCACACCAAGGTAGCACTCTGGCGCCAAGTGCGTCAAGTGACATTAGAAAACCACTATTTCACTGCGCTACCGCCCGCCGCGACTCAAGGTGCCTCAGGTCTAGAAAACTAGCTTAATTGGTTTCCGCGCTCTCATAGCCCACGACCGTTGCTATATCATCACAAAGATAACTAGCCTCTTTTATTCATTAGGGCTAGCTGGACCCCCCCCCCCCGGGCCCCGGCTCTACTCAGGTACTTTATAGAAAAAAATCTACAGCATTTCAAGTATCTTGACATGGAAATTTGAGCTGTTATACGTCGAACTTCTCAAAGCACGTCATGCAAAATCTCATGTTTCTAGACCTAGCGGATTAAATTGTACGTTAATACGATACACGTCAGTCAGTTTTATTTTTTCAAACATTTTACAGATAGGATTAAGTTTTTGTACCTTTTAGTTTTTACCTTATCTTTTTTATTTTTCTTATTATTAAATTATCTATGACAATGTTTCGTATATCGGGGTAGCAACACCCGATATTAGAAGTTACGAGACTGCTAGTCTACTTCTAGCGACAACACGGCACTACTATTATGTTATCTGTATTGAATTATACGCGGTAACAAACATGTTGTTCGCAATTAGCGAATATTTTATTGCAATAGCATCGGCCGCGAGCTGTCGACTGTCGAGGCAGATTTAATTAATTAGGGACAATAGAATTTACCACCCGAACTAATTGTTTGATTTATTTTTATAGTCAAATTAAATCTACCTACTATCTATATAGGAAGTACTAAGTCTAAATATATAAAAGTAAAAGGTGACTGACTGACTGATCTATCAACACACAGCTCAAACTACTGGACGGATCGGGCTGAAATTTGGCATGCACGTATGCAGACATTATGACGTAGGCTAAGGAAGGAAGGTAAAACAGATTCTATAGAACCTTGCAATGCACATTCATCCTTACTCAAAAATTTGCTATAATAGTATGTACTGTGCAAACTTCTACAAAGGATTCCAAAAAGCTTTCTTGCAGCCGGGATCAAAACGTGGCGTGCATTGTGTACGACATCATCACATTACCGCACTAGGGCGTTAATTAATTAGCTGTAGCGTCGCTGTCTCGCGCTGATTTATTCCTCTTCGCCGTGTCGAGCGAACACACCGTAAGATAGATTATGTCGCGTTACTCTGATTGTGTGAGAGCTTCTGCGATCTACTGGTCTTACGTACATAATACACCTGTTATGTATGCTGTGTGTTATTATATATTGTTATATGTGTGCTTAGGTTGCAGGACTATGATTGTGCCTATCCTAGTTGTACGCTTTCTAGATTAAGATAAAATAACAGATAGGATGTCGTAACTAAACTTTATAGGTTGACATGTCTGCAAATATCTAGTACTTACTATTCTTTTCTTAATATTGCCTACGGAAAAGGAAGTCATTATAGGTAGTCGTTGTATGAAACTTTATTTCCTGGATGTCAGCAGGCATTCAAATTATATTATTCTGTGATTCAACCAAATACATTTATTTGCCATTTTTGAGTATCATAATAACACTGCAGTATATTTTCAGTTTTGGCACTAAAATGTGAGTGTCGTGTAAAATTTTAAAGTACCTAACTAGTGTAGGAAATTTACAATGATTTCCCGTTTTCTTTAAAGCAATTACGTTACACATATATTTTCTATGGCATAAAATTCAATCTGTACTTTTATATAATGTTACTCCATAAAACTATAACATAAAATACTTACTAATATGGAATAGCAGTTGAATAAGTAAATCGAACATTTCCAATTACGTCTCGCTCGTTGTTGGGGCGATCATATTCCGGTCACGAAAGGTCACGAGTGGCTCGAGAACTGGCACAGCCTCCAAACTGCTGACTCAGCTTCTAATCTCAACTTCGGCACTCGCAAAAACTTACTGAAGATAACACTAGTGACGATAGAAGTGAGTGGCAGAAGGAGGCATGTTGTGCCCACCGACCCCACATAGATAGCGTGGGATCAGTTCAAGAAGAAGAATAACACCTCATCGGTATCAATAATGGTATGATTTAAATCTATACCAAAAAATCGGCCAAGTGCGAGTCAGACTCGCGCACCGAGGGTTCCGTATTCGGTATTTTTTTGACATTATCACGATAAATCAAAAGACTGTGACTTGCATTGACTTATATATTACTTCGTATGGACAGGGCTATTGAACAAACAAAATGGCACCGACTCAGTGGTGCTTTAGCACCAATGCAACCTCAGTGACGTCTGGATTTCAAACGGGTCGTTCATTAGTATCTAAGAGGTGGCGCTGATTTATTTGGTTCCAAAACCGTGAAAAATTTTGTTCGCCCTATGTGCCCTATGACGTGTTGAATGAATGAATGAATGAATTTCTTGGTTCCTTATTAGCTCGTCTCGAGGAACTGCGTCAGTGTATGCATGCTCTATGTACACGGTCGAAGCGACGTTAAATGAAAAAGGTTTTGTTTCATTTGCGGTAGGTAACCCAAATTAGCTTTCTCCATATTTGGAAGTAATAAAAATTAATTATTCTCGTGTTGTATCTGTATCTGCCGCTGTCGGCTCTTGTGAAATGGCCACGAACTAAACACGGGTAAATTAATAATAAATGAATAAGTTATACAAACTGCGACGTGGCGTGGGCGTGGGCGGCGGGCGGCGGGCAATCAGCCGGTGCCATTAAATCATCACCCGTACCTGCGAATGAGAGAAACATTACTCAAACTTCGTATTCTTATTGATTTATTAATGGAATTCACTGATATCCGAATAGAGTAGATACTTAATTACTTAGGACAGCTATTTTAATTAACTGATTTGAAAAGAGCTGGAAATCAATCCGTGAAACATACAGGGTGTAATTTGGACGCTAACAAGAATGAAAGCCGGGATAGTACTGATGATTACTGATAAGATACCACAACAAAACTGATTACTGATAAGATACCACAACAAAACTGATTACTGATAAGATACCACAACAAAACTGATTACTGATAAGATACCACAACAAAACGCAATAAAAATATTTAATAAAACCTGTGCGTACTAGTAAAAAAATTGTCCAACGCTAGAGGTCAACGGTCAAGGAAACGGTCGGAAACCATTGCGGGTTTAAAAATGACTAAATTCCTAAAACTAGAAATGTAATGCAAATGGTTATTGATATTGGATTGTGTTTAGGTAGTATACATAGCGCTAAGTTTTTGCTAGCGATCTAATTACACCCTGTATTAATATGCGTGAAGGCTACACCAGAGTGAACTAGAGGGAGGCCACTCTCGGTTTGATCCTGAACTGATTGTCAACGCGGAATTTCAACATAAATTTGGCCAGCGTGGCGGGCTATTGCCAAAACATTCTCATTTTGTGCTCAGTAGTGAGCTGGCTGGATAATGAATATAAGACAGTGTTTCGATAAAGGCAAGGAAGTACCTACAAAGTGGTTGCCTCTCGCGTATATAAGTACGAGGTTTTTCGTATAATCGATCAAAGCGATTACCCGGATAGTATAACAATGCCGCCATTAGAGCGACGTACGCACAAATTAACGCGTTATTGGTTATAAGTATCGGGTTACCGTGACGTCACGCTACGAGGCACATTTACTCGCTACACCTTGGTGTCGAGTTGAGGTCAACTAGATGTCGGGGTCTGCGTCAATTGACGACGGGCTTTGCCGTTATCAAGCCGACTACATAATAAGAATGTCTTTCTGTACGCGTAGCCACAAGCCACAAGCCACAACAGTCAAGGAACTTGTAACAAAACGTCGAGGCTTCGACGTCACTGGCAGCCATCTAATGTTAGTACATTTGACGCAGGTAGCTTTATGGTAGCCCTGTATTTCTATGATATCACGTCACCATAAAGGTCTGAATTCAAATTTTAAACTTTATTGTTTACTAGCTAATGCACGCGACTTCGTCCGCGTGGAATTAGGTTTTTAAAAATCCCGTGGGAACTCTTCGATTTTCGACTAAAATCGTACTTTTGACACAAC
The DNA here is from genome assembly GCF_902806685.2 of Maniola hyperantus. Classification (NCBI taxonomy): domain Eukaryota; kingdom Metazoa; phylum Arthropoda; class Insecta; order Lepidoptera; family Nymphalidae; genus Maniola; species Maniola hyperantus. The sequence goes on along the minus strand of NC_048545.1, from coordinate 15,593,016 downwards.
AATTGACACACAAAGTTGTGTTCAGTTGACTTGCGGTCTTATGATTCACTTGCTCAAGTTACTAAATACTGTACTGTTGAGATTACCCCATAAAGAATCCTCGAGTTGAGAGACGGCTAATAGACACGTTCGCATTAGTTGTGTTGTCGGTAGAACAATGTGCTATTAGACTAAATAGCTTGTCGCGAGTCAAGCTGTCTTGTTCATGACTAACATTGGTATCTATTGCTACAATCTCCCACAACGTTGGTGTAGCGTTAGCAAATAACTTAATATCGTTATTTTACATTTCTGATTCTAGAACATTTTTTAGCCTACTGATAATGGGTCTTCTCTCAGAATGAGAAGATTTAGCCATAGTCTACGACGCTGGCCAAGATTGGCAGACTTCACACACCTTTGAGAACATTACGGAAACGCGCTGTCTTCCTTCGTCGTTAAAGCAATTGCTAGGTAGTTATTTGCTTAAAGCGCATAGTATAACTCCGAAAAGTTAGTTACGTGCCGGGAATCGAACCCCGAATAGGAGGCTGGAGGTCTTTAACCAATTATCACCACTCAGGAAACCACAATGATTACTAAAAAAATCACTCAATTCATAATATTCATTCAATTACAAGAAAATTTAATTTTCGGACCGTACAAAGTAAATAGCCATTATAATTCAACGAAAAACAATTTGAATTAATATTATTTATGCCTGTTCCCTGGAGAGATTATATATTATTTTCTCGGCGAAACGTTTTCAGAAACGGAGAGAAATGAGAACGCAAATAAAACAACGCGCTAAACCGTCTGCTCCTAATTTAGTAGAGTCGAACAAGCTCCAGTTTAATTAGCATTCAATTATAATTTTTTCTGCGATCGTCCGCCGCCCGCCGTCCGCCGCCCGCCCGCCGCCCGCCCGCCCCGAGCTCGGAGTGAAATTCGATGAGTTGGCTACCGTTCACGTTCGTCGTGAAGACAAACACTCTCCTCAGCGCATTGGCCATGGAACTGGACAGTCCTCTCTGGAGGTGCTGGGGTTGTGCGCACATGGCGCTAGAACTAAACTCCCACGGGCATTGTAAATCGTTAGGATTAGTTTTAATTTAGTAGGATTAGTTGTTAAGTCAAGTTGAGCTAGTGATAAGTACTAACATAGGTTAAGTAATTGTTTTTGTACTAACACACAAATTATGGGTAGGTGCCTGAATTAATAAAAGTTTGTTTATTTATTTGCGTTTCGGTATTGCACGTCGTGGAGTCAGTGGCAGTAGCTCAGTCTACATTAAGTACCACTTTCTCCATCAATGTAACATCACAACAAATCAGAAGTTTACCATCTTACCGGGATTGTCGTACATCACTCGTCGCCCGCACGGCTGGCTCCGCGGGCCGGGGTAGGTACCGGGTACCGGGTAGCGGGTAGCGGGTAGCGGGTAGCGGGTAGCGGGTATCATGCGTTGACGGGTTGATAATGATACGTGTTTACACTCCACCTCGATGGAGATACGCAGACGTCTTAATTCGAGAGTGGTACGATGAGATGAGAGATACACTGCGGCACTTATGGGATGATTTATTGTAATGGAGGGTTGTAATTTGTAAGAGTACTAGCTCCCTCTCCCGGCTTTGCTCGGGTTAAATTTCTGAACATCTTTTCTTAGTGGTCTATGTAGGCTGTAGATTAGCACTTGACTGGTTTGATTAGATGAGCAACGTTTCTTCAATCTACATTTTCTGCATATTGTGCCTTAGAAATCTAAGAAATCTAAGTTAATCGTAGAAAGTTTTACGTCAAGTGCTGAACAAAAAGGGTACATATTTTATCGTCATAATTAAGTCAACTTTATGTAAGTTGTTTGAAAAAGCATAGTTATGTAGTAGTAGTATGTTGCCAGAAAGTTCTGCCTAGGTTACAGCGGAAAGATATTCAAATAATTCTATCCAAGTATGTCAATGGTAGAGTCATTAATGTCGACCATTAATGACTCTACCATTCTACAAATGATACCTACCTAATAGCACTGTTCACAGCATAGCTTGCAGGTATAGTGTTGTTATCTCAATCTCTAGTTAACAATAGTCGTCAGTGGAAAGCTCTCGGGGCACAATTTCCGCGTCGCCGGAGCTGGCCGGTGCCCGCTAATGATAAGCATTGATAAAGCAAATAAGCGGCGACGTGAGGCTCGTTAACTTCGAGCGACCAAGGCACACGCTCCCGCGGGCTACGGACTCGAACTTTGTAACTTTATGAAGTGCTATCGATTTATTGGCAACTTGTAATGTAATGTAATGACTTGTAACTTCTAATGGCAGAAATTGTAATGATGATGTTTACGATAAATATGCATGTGGACAGAAAAAAGAGAAGAGGACGACCAAACAAAAGGTGGATAGATTGCGTGAAAGAGGATATGCGTGTAAAAGGGGTAGATAATGCTTTGACAGTGTCTACTGGTTGGTTCTTATCAGCTCGTATCTATACGGTCTTATCAGTAGGTTGCATTTGTTTCTACACTGGCGGCGGCAGAGTCCTAATGTAGCACAAGTTGGCCACATGAAGTAAAGAATTTGGAATTTGCAGCTCTATCACCATGTACCTTTGGGTATACCTTTTACAAACATCAATCTTGATGCTTGAAAAGCCTGATGTAGAACAGCAGCTGCCCTGAAAGTTATCCATGTTAATGACAAAATTTGTCACTTTAAGCCCCAGTATGTCAAGTGATCACAAAGTCACACCTCACCTGGCTTTTTCGTATGTTCTTGTCGCTCCCTCCTGACACTTGATCCCTCGTCCCCACGGGGCGTGTCGTAGAAGGATATCTTAATACCAATGCGTTGAATCGACGGCGGACGACAATTAATAACTGCATTTACTCCGTTTCCCCTCCCCCTCCCCCCTCATCCGCTGCACTAATCGCTCTGCCGGATCTAATAACCTGTTTCTATCAGTAATTATGTGGTGCGAGTAAATTACACACTTTTCTACGGGTGAAGTTTTTATAAAGTAATCGTTACAGCAATTAACAGTTGGATAAATACCAATATGGGAGCTGAAATAATTGTAAGTTGTATGATATAACGTATTACCGCATTTTAAATAATCATCATCATCATCACTATGATCAACCTATGGCCAGCCCATTCCTTAACTGAGCACGGGTCTTAACTCAGTACGCTTAGTACGAGATTTTATGTCTCACCAACGTTGATAGTATTCGAGTATCGGAAACCTTCCGCATTACAGTAAACTGGATATTAACTGCATTGTTTTAAAGCTCAAGTTTGTCTACACATCTACAGCCAGCGCTCCAAGCGGAAACGCTGCGAAATTAAAATCAGTGGCATTGAATTTTTGACTTCAATTCAAGACTTTTTAGGTCTATTTTACTTTGACGGTATTGTGTTTCGACTCTCGAATTCCAGCAACGTTTGGTGAGACGCAAAATCTTATACTAAGCGTACCTACTGAATGCTTGAGTTAAAACTCAACGGTAAATAGTAACTGAAATCTGAAATATTTTCCTAAAGCCACACTTTGGACCAATTCCTATCATAAGCTTTATGTAGCTTTATAGAGTTCCAAAAACTAATACCTATTCTGTTTTCCGTGGACGGAACTTCTTTTACAAAAGAAAATAAAAACTCGAGCTTTTGTTTAATTATTTAGTGGGTTCTTGAGGTTTTCTGTTTCCGTCGTAGCCGAGATTATGGAAGGACTTTACAAATTAAATCAGCTTTTTAGAGGCTGGAAACAATGCCTACTTCATTTATAATTGAAAACATGACGGGCACCTTGTCTTCATTACGACCAAATATAAAATGTTTCCTCGGGGAACACGGAACAGTTGGGGAAGCACAAAATTTCATCCTTGTTTTTTATAAGTACAAAAAATATTGTATAGAAATTCGGCCTATTATTATTTATGTACTTTCTATCGGTATTATTGCTAGTACTGTAATACTTATCCATATTATTTCACAGGTTTGCTGCGTGTTCATAAAATACGACAGTAATTATTATTTTGTATTAAAGTTACATTATTTTAATTTAGTTATACATTTCTCAAACACGCGAATTTTTTTTTTTTTAAAGTGAAGTTGCCTGAAATCAGTATAGTATTAACGTGATACCTTTACATTGATAGGAAGTTTAGAGTTTAGAGGGACCTTTGGACTCTAAGTTGTACCTACCTATTTAAACTTTGAAATCGGTTAAGTAGTTATACATTATTATATCCTATATAATAAGGTTAAGTAGTTGTTGTGTACCTACTAAAAACGCACGCACAATGGTAAATATAACGAAATTCGCGTTACTTGTCTGTATTTTGTTAGTTTCGTGTCAGAAGTTATCAACTTTTATGTTAAGTATACTAACTAGATAAGTGCGGCTCAGATCTGTCACTTAGTACCAATATAGAGTTGAAGATGTAAATATCCAAATAAGAGATTAGATACATAAGATTTTGGCACATTAAACTACTACGATCAAATGTCACGTTTTAACTTAAACTTAGGGCTTTATAAAGCAGACTTTTTGTTAAAATTGCACTTTGTTGGCTACAATCATTTCGTTTCCTAAAGCAGCCGCAGTAGAGACATATCGGGAGAGTGAGTGGGAACGGGGAACTGGTCCACGGCGCGATAGCTATATCGGGAAGCTGGGGCTTGGGATTGTGAGCTCAAGCGCCACTTTTTTGTATAATAAGTACACCGTGCAGATATGGCTTTGATAAGCTACAGGCAATTATTTGAAGCTTTCTATGTTCTATGAGTCATGCAACTCCATAAATAAAATTGTTTAATTACATTGGGGGGAGACAAAGAATCTTAGCGTTTATAGAATAGAATAGGTATATTTATTTTTAACTTTTACAAGTGCTTTTGAATCGTCAGGTAGTGTAATTTACCACTAGTTCGGAATGCCGTTCCGACGTTTAAACTATCCTGAGTGATTTATTATTATAAATATAGATGCTCCCGGCTGTACTCACGAGTGTAGTCGACGTAAGCCCGACTACTCGAACCCATCCGGGGTCCTTTCCACAGGGACTCAGCTCGCAACGCGTCGTGGTTGAGACTGCGTACCTACAGCTGGAAGCATCTTTATTCTATAAAGAATCTAACAAGGATAATTTGACGCTTGCATGGCGTTCAATGATTCAGAAAATAAACAAACAATAATAAGGACAATCCGCAATATCATATTTGATGGACAGTAATCACATAATATTCTCCGGCACAGCATCACAAAAGAGATCAGTAATGGTGAATGGAGAACACAAATAGCATAATAACTTCGTGTTATGAAGGTTCTTTTATCCGAAAAACGTGATAAAGTAAACCGTTAACCTGATACTGCAGACAAAACACAAAGGAGATATAGTACGCCACAGCTCGAGATGGCAATCGGGGTATGAGGCGGGGGGACGCCCCGCACACCCGCACGTCGCCAGCGCTAGCTCACCCCAGGTTAGCGCGGGCGCTGTGCGGGTGTGCGGGGCGTCCCCACCCCGATTGCCATCTCGACCTGTCGCGTACTATATTTTAGGCACGCGAAACCTCTATAACGAACGTGGGTGTCAATTTTGCGGATTTCACATCGCACGGAAAACGTTTCACTTGCATCATCACTGTTGAAAATCAAACTCCTTTGTGTGCGAAAAAAACCATTTAAAACGTTTCAAAGCATTCTTAAAACTACACGCTATTTTATCTTGTGATGAAAATTTTAACAAAATCTGGCATTTTAGATATGAATCTATCATCATCATCAATCAATCACCGGCTCACTACTGAATCGGAATTCGGCCATAGTCTACAACTACGCTGGCCAAGTGCGGATTGGCAGTCTTTGAAAATATTATGGAGAGCTGTGGGGCATGCAAGTTTTCTCATGATGTTTGTGATGTTTAATTGCTTACAACGCACTTAACTCCGAAAAATTAAATTTACGCGTCCGGGATTGAACCCCCGACTAGAAGGCCAACGTCTTAACCACTAAGCTCTCAGCAGCATGTCCGCACTGGACAGCTAGGCTGTTGCGCAAAAAATACTTTAATTAATTTACTTTAGTAGGTAGAGGTACATTGAATTTCTAGTCACAGGTTTGTACATAATTGAATTCTCCAGTATTTCCCAAAGTATTGAAAAATCATTAACGTTACAAAAAGCAAACTGTTGAATGAATTCAATAGAATGTATATTATAAAATAAAATGCATTGTGCAACTTCAAAACGATCTATCGTACTCTAAAACTGTTATAACGTACCTACATTGTACTCATTCAATTCTATTCAGCATGTATCGCTACGCCATTGAACCCAACATCCGCACTTCTCCTATTATCAACACACCTTCCCATTAGTAGTAGGTACGACTTCAAAAGCTTTTATTTCTTTTACATTACCATCGAGTGCTCCATGCATTTGCACCCTACAGACCTACCACCGTGGTTTAATAACTATACCCAGTCACAGTGTGACAGTCGCAATCACCTCTGATTGGCTGACAGCCTGACACTTTCTTACTATTGCAGTGAGGATACCACAAATTCTGCCAGTCGTAACAATTGAGATTATCATCATCATCATTATCAACCGAAAGACTTTCACTGCTGGACATAGATCTCTTTTTAGGGACTTCCACACGCCGAATCCAATCCCTGCGCTTGTTTACTTAGCACTTAGTAGGGGATTTTTCAATGCTGCACTTTCCGGTGCGGGGTTGGCATTCTAGCACCTATAAACCCCAATGTCTATCTGCTTTTAGAACTAAATATGAGGCCGGCCCATTGACACTTCAGTTTCGCAACCCGTTGAGCTACGTCGGTTACTCTAGTTCTCCTACGGATCCCCTCATTTCCGATTTGATCACTTAGAGAAACTCCAATTGCTCTTTCCATCGCAAGCTGACTCTGAGCTTTCTTGTTATACTCATAGTTAGCGACCATATCCCAGATTGATACAATATGGTCGCTAACGACAAAACGCGCTGCTCGAAAACTTTGGTCTTCTTTTGGTTTCCCGAACATTGCCCAGCCAAGTTGGATTCGGCGGTTAAACTCTCTCGAAATGGGTCATATCTAGCTGGATTCCGGTATACATAGATATACATACTCGTCTACAATGTTGAAGTTGAATTGAGATTATAAAAATGTGATATGATAAGCAACCAGCTGAGCTTTCAGTTACCCAAAAGCAGGTTTAGTTGTTTTGATAATAGCAGCTTTTATGCTAAGGGCAGAGCAACTACGAGTACATCAATGACGCCCCACACTTATTCTTTGTGAAGAATCTGTAATTACATACGTCAGCGCATTGAATGGGGCATTTAAAAGCATTCCTGTTTCACCCCACGTGTTGTTGGCACTCTTCTATTTGTGGCTCCACCTTGACATATGCGAGTCTCGCCGTGCCAATGTTCGCTAGCACAGAGCACAGAGCACAGAGCACAGAGCACAGAGCACAAAGCACAAAGCACAAAAAGGATCAAACTTCGCTCAACCTATTTAGGTATTTATCAGTTGTCATGTTTGTGTAATCGACGCATGTTCCCATTAACTAACTAAAAATTACATGAGGTATCGTATCCAATCTGTTTGTATTTCATGGGGCATTTAGGTTAAAAATTCAAAAACATATTATAGTGAAAAACTTAAAACTATTACACTTATAGTTTTTAAATAAAAAGCTTTCAAATTTTAATTACATACCTACCTAATGAAACTGGAGATCTATCGTATACTGAGGTCTAGATGGGAATTAATAGCTCTAACCCCTCTCGTCACCCAAAAAATTAGTAGACTTTTGAACTGGATATCCAGCGAGATAGTCATGTAGGGGTCATTCCCTTTGCGTCCAGCAACGTGTGATGCAATCAGTGGAGATTCACATCGCACTACGCCTTGGTAATGGATACCATCCCTTTGAAAAGCTCCGCATTAAAAGTTTCTATTCTATTGGGCGGCGGTGCAATTGCGGTAAACCTATTTTCCAGTTGTCGGATCTCCTCGCGTGTTAATCTGCAATTGCAGGAGTTCCATCCGCCACATCACTCAAACCTGACACTTGACGCTGCTCATGGTTAACTTATAATACACAAAGCACTTGAGGCCAGAACCAAGCAGATATGTGAGGAGGATAGATTCATTCACTGTAGTAACACCGGCCTTCTATTCGGGAGATAGGGAGTTCGATACCGGACCTCTAACTATTTGAAACTATGTGCATTTTAAGCAATTAAATATCACTTGCTCTATCACCTCACTATGTTTTCTTTCATCTTTAAGGTGAAGGAAAACATCGTGAGGAAACCTGCATGCGTAAGAGTTCTATAATGCTCTCAAAGGAGTGTGAAGTCTGCCAATCTGCACTGGACCAGGCCTAAACCCTTCTCATTCTGAGAGAAGATCCGTGCTCAGTAGTGAACCGGCTATGGGACTTTTTCAAGTTTTATTGCTATTGAATACCTACCACCGTGAGGTTTTTCCTCAATGTTTCTGGTGGAATGCTTTTCCGGTGTCCGTGATTCCTGCCACTTATACTTAACTTGAATACCTTCGAAGCGAGTAAATAGGCATCTTCCAGGCAAGCGCGCTCCTACCTAGACCTCATCATTGCTGTTTCTCAGACATGATTGTCGTCGATTGTCTCACAATAAAAAAAAATTGGTTAAGTGCGAGTCGGGCTCGCACACGAAGGGTTCCGTAGTCCGTACCTACTTACCATCGAACAAGAAATAACACTTTTTTTTTTAATTTTCATGGCAGCCATTTTGAAATATTTATTATTTTTTGTTATAGCGGCAATAGACACTAATAACTAAATACACATTCTATGAAAATTTCAGCTCTCAGTTATTATGGTTCACGACATACGGCTTGCTAACAAATAGACAGATGGACGGACAGTGGACTCTTAGTAATAGGGGTTTTTTGGCATCTTTCGGTTACGGAACCTTAAAAAGATGAGTTCGAAGTCAAGGATTAACTTAACCGAATAAATAAAGTCGTTAACTTTAAAGCTCGAAGCACTTTAAGCTTTTTAATATTCTTTAATATTCTCTCAGACTCTCAGCACTATATACAAGGCTACTTCGCTCAAAGTTTTATTAACAAGAAAAATGTTGGCGTCCGCAACCGCAGCAACACAACTAACTTTAATGTTTTAAATGTGGCAACTTAGGAGTTACTTAGCTCGCCAATTTTGTTCTAAAGCACTCGCTCTCAACTTTAACGGATTCCGAACTATATCGTATCATTTTAACCGACTTCACATCTGGACCAGTTTTGAATTTCTTTCATATCAGAAAGTACACTGGGGGTACCGTAATATTTAAATACTTCTGGGTAATTTTGGTAGTTATAAGTCTAGCTTGCCTGTGCAAGAACAGCACCTTTACCCAGATTTTTAAGTTTTGGTTTATGTTATATTTTACTTTTTGTTTTAACTTTCTAATATCCATCATCATTATCAACCCATAACTGGTCCACTACTGACCACGGATGTCCTCGCAGAATAAAAAGGGTCATAGTCCACCACGCGAATCGGCAGATTTCACACACCTTTGAGAATATTATAAAGAACTCTCAGGGTGCAGGTTTGTTCAAGATATTTTCCTGCACTGACAAAGTAAGTGATATTTAATTTCTTAAGCGCACATAATCGAATCTCCGACTCGCCGAGTGTGGAACTAGGAGATCCGTGCTCAGTAGTGCAGGTTGATGATGATGATATTGATGATGTGGCAACGATTTAACACATCTGGTTTTGTTTTTTATAAATCCTGTTCAAACTTTCAGGAATTCCGTAAATAAAATGGGAAATGTCGACTGTTTTATGGAATTGGATTGGAGGGAGCGTTTCACAGTTAGTTGATGGCGACAACGGTAGCTGTCAGCACGCGACAGCGGGTGTCGCGGGTGTCGCGGGTGTCGCGGGTGTCGCGGGTGTCGCGGGTGTCGCGGGTGTCGCGGGTGTCGCGGGTGTCGCGGGTGTCGCGGGTGTCGCGGGTGTCGCGAGTGTCGCGGCGGGTGTCAATCTGTCGCGCTAATTTACGGCAGCGCCGGAGAGTCGACAGACGCGGGTATTTCGGGAACACTTTACGTTTTCGATTGGTCCCATCGCGCATCCGTTACAATGTGTGAATAGTTGCCGGTGTCGGAGATCGATGTGTCATGTGTCAGAGATAACATTGTAGCTGTGAAAACAAAGCCCTTTTTAGCCGACTACGGCAAAACAAAAAGGCAGGGTAATGATTCTTGCAGTCTATGTATGTATTTATATATGTTTCTAAACTAAATTTGAAGAATTGGGTAATAATCATTCTGTTATTATAGTTCAAGTGACATAGGCTACATTTTATATGAACGAAATCAATATGGCGGATGTTAAATTCAAAAAGTCTTTGAATATTTTTTGCTATCGTATCGAGTGGGATGTTAAAATATGAAAGAAGAGAAAATATTGAGTTTATAAATACATAGTTCTACAATATTAAAATATACTGAGCTGCAGAAAATGATTTTACTATACTCACCTATTATTTTAGAGTAGTCAGATTTTAGTTGTTAAGGGAGCCGCTAGGTGGAAGCTCCTACAAGAAACCTATGTCCAGCGTCCAGGACGTCTATCGGTTGTTGATGATGATGATGATGGATCCAGTGTTATAAAGGACCAGTGGGAAAAATTGGATGATATTTTTCAATACCAACACAATTTTTGGTATGACAAATAATAAAAAGCGATGCGTCATTCGAAGTGAATGCTATCCATCCCGTGAGAACACGCACCTGGCCCCGCGCCGCCCGCCCGCCCTGCGCCGCCCGCCCTGCGCCGCCCGCCCTGCGCCGCCCGCCGTAACAAACTGCATGCATTCTTAAAATACGCGGCTCTGTCGCTCGCAGCTCGCTTTCAGACATTTCACACTCCGGATTTATCCAAACATCGTGTAAAATGTGCCTCATATCAAAGAGAATTCTGGAATTGTAACAGGACATCACAATTTATGCTTGTGTTTTTTTAAATTCAAAATGTTACAATAAAATTCAAAGCGCTCGCCTTATCTAACTAAACAAATCATTCCCGCGTGGAATGGTGCCAAGAATACTGGTTGCACTTCCGCGCTGGACAGCCAAGCTGATCCTTTGCGCAAAAAATGAGCCAGCCTTTCTGTGATATCTAATCATGTGATTTTTCTCCAGATAAGGCTATTAATTGCGGTGAAATATCTCGTAAAAAAATAAGAATGGTTCAAAAAATTCATCTTTTCTACTTATATTATTTGTTAAGAAGTTCTGTCATCCATCTCATCTTTTATCCTATTTAGTCCATCCATACAAAAAGTACAAAAAACCATCCTTTCCAGTGTGTGCCATTTACATCGATGGTGCCATTTTATTGTAAAAAGGAACATGCTGTCAAACTTTCAAGTTTCTAACTCCAGTGGTTTAGGCTGTGCGATGTTAGATCAGTTAGTCAGTCAGGATAAAACTTTTTTTTTCTTGAATAAAATGATAATACCTACATCCTTTCGGCTACAATAGAATCCAGAAACGCAGCAGTAGACCTTTTGTTGCTGACACACTACACGTTTGATACAGTGTATCAAATGCCATATTTGAGCAGCGGCGAATCGCCCTCAGCCCTCAGTACCCCGCTAGGCAGTGGTCCGACCGAGAGAAGTTGCTCTATGACTTTTCACGCTACCACGACTGCGACGACCCGCTTTACAAGTTTTGTCGCTGAGCGACGAGCTTTCAAAAATAAACTCGCTCAGCGATATTCGTTCAGCGATGCTCGCTCGCTTGAGCACGTGTAACGCGCGCGCAGGTTAGCACAGGACTGGGCGACCGCGGGCGAATGGCCCGAGTAATCGCTCGTCGCACTTGCACACTCGCTTATAGCCCGGCGACAAAACTATCGAAACTACACACTCGCTTCCCGCTGATCGCCAACTCGTTTAAGTTTCTAGTTCTACTCGTTTCTCGTTCATCGTCGGCTGTTGGACCACTGCCTTATGTTGGCGAATAAATGCATCCCGAGGGATCCTTCGTCAAGATTATCCCGGAGAGGCTGTGATCGTTATTTTGAATCACGCCACTCGATTGTGCAATAACATTTCCACTCGGATTGTAAAAATTGTTTCTCCAATAAATATTTTTTACGAGTCCCGTAAAAGATTTATTGCCATTTATCCCGGAATAATAACGGTCAGTACCGACAGATCGTTTAATCTTTTCTTACGCGCGCCATTCTCATTTTTAGGGTTCCGTACCTCAAAAGGAAAAACGGAACCTTTATAAGATCACTTTGTTGTGGCACCAAAAAATATTATTATGGAACTATATTAACTCTTGTATACATAATATATTCGGTAATAAATTAAATTATTTTTCAATTTTTAGTGTTTATGTAACGAAGTCGGTTTTTATTTTTTTTGTAAAAAAAAATTATGTATACGTTTTACGATAATTCGAAAACAAAATGTCGAAAAAATATGATTGTAGTATGGAACCCTCGTTGCGCAAGCCTGACTCGCACTTGGCTGGTTTTTTAAAACTTCAATATTGGGTTTTATGTTCGTATTTCTTGTACTGTCTCAATGATCATTTTCATTTCTCTAGAAAGTTCCAAGTAAGGTTTGTCCTCAAAAGCTTTATTAGCAACGGCATAGATATTAAAAAAGTTTAATAATGCTACAGTTATGTTCAATTATTTAATGTTATAAGTTGAAGTAGTCGTTCTGAGAGTTATGGGCATACAACATAAAACTAGGGCGAGGCTAATTTCGTCGAGACAAACTGCCGTTTGTTCCACGTCAGATACAGTTCTTTACTCCTTTTCCGTCGTTAATGTTATCTATATACTTACTAGCCACTGATCATGACAAATGCCTCAATGGCAATATAACACAAGTGGAATTGGCAGTGTATCTTTCTAGCAACACAAAAGTTGGAAAACATTATCACTTATGTTGAAGTCATTGAGTTTTAACCATTAATTAATTTTTAAATAAAAATTCTTCACAGAAAAAAATCGTTTTTAACAAAAAGCTGCTCTTGCTAGAGTCACAAAGTTAATCTATTTTTATAGTCTTTTTAAAAATATTTTTTGTAACAATTAAAAGACCTCATTAAACTAACTAATCAATCAACACCTAGGTGCCTGTGATCGATGAACAAAGTTTATCAATCGATATGTAGCATGTTTGTCAACTACATACATTATCATACGTGGTAACCTACTTATTGATATGTCAGCTGTAAGGGAACGATGGCAGTAGGATAGCGAGCTCTGCAGCAGCGCCGCCCTTGGAGTTTATCGACACACCGGCGACACATTCGCTTCCGTCTTCTTTAGATAAATAAGATCTATTCTATAATCATCATTAACAGCCCATAGCCGGCTCACTACACGAGATGAATTTGATCATAGTCGCTTAGCTGGCCAAGGGCGAACTGGCAGACTTCACACAGCTTTGAGAACATTATGAAGAACTCTCGGGTATAGGTACAGGTTTCCACACGATTTTCCTTCAACATTCTAGCACGCCGTTGCCAGCAGTGGACGTCTATCGGTTGATGATGATGAAACAAGTATTTAATAGGTCCAATGATAGATTCATTGATACTTGTATAATATATAGTTCCATGCCAGTGAACTTCTAGTTCACCACGAACCACTTGGAAGCAGACAAGTGAGCACAATGCGGTGTCGGGTGACACGTCGTCGGTCGGGGCAACAACACAGACACAATGCGGTGTCGGGTGCCACGTCGTCGGTCGGGGCAACAACACAGACACAACGGAGTCAGTAGCTTCTCCATCCGGCTCAAGTTCGCGGGATTTATTCTTACTTGTATTTCACTCGTACAGATTTAAAATAGAATATTTATTTAATGCTAATTTAACTCCTTCATTATGGCCCCTGTCTAACTCTAACATATCATTCTCATAAATTACTATTAACTGCAAAGTTGGATATCAGTAAGATAATGAAATTTCAACATCGTCGTATCCCTCATTGCTGAGGGTGATGACCCCTAGCCATTAATCACTCAATGGTAGGCAGAGTTTTCTTGCTATAATAATCTACAAACGTACCATAACTCAAAAAACTTTGATTGGTTAATTTCATACGTTTTTTATCATGCATTTTTTATTATTTCGAATTCCTAATCCTATTTTCCCACGACAATCTGAAAAACAATTTGTTTCTGTAGTAAATTATGGAAATTAATTTTTAATTTCATTCGTTTGTCATCCAGTTGGTTTGTATACTTATTGTAATTTAACTCTGTTGTTTTCACCTAAACCTTCGTGGTTGTTTTGTTTGCTGTATCTAAAGCGACTTGTTAAATATTCTATATAATATTGATAATTAAAAAAAAAGAAGGAGATAAAAAATCCCTATTCTTAATTTTATTTTAAACTAGCTTATGCTCGCGACTTCGTCCGCGTGGACTACAAATTTCAAAACCCTATTTCACCCCCTTAGGAGTTGAATTTTCAAAAATTCTGCGGATGCCTACGTCATAATAGCTATCTGCATGCCAAATTTCAGCCCGATCCGTCCAGTAGTTTGAGCTGTGCGTTGATAGATCAGTCAGTCAGTCAGTCAGTCATTCAGTCAGTCAGTCAGTCACCTTTTCCTTTTATATATATATAGATGTGGTGTCTGTATAAAGACAGGAATGCCGCCACTCGACACCTGTGTATCATCCACATTGTACTTGTGACCTTAATACCAATCCATACGTTCAGCTTTGCATGAGCGACCATGCGTACCAAGTTTCGGTTTCAATACAGGATTAACGACGAAGGCTCGATCCGTCCTTTCTGTTCGTCGCCACGACAAGTATAAGCCGCTCAATGTAGCTTAGGCTCACTGCTAACGCTTGAACGAAAGTCGCTTACAGCTATAAGTCCCGCTAATTGCTATTGCGCCTGGAACCATGTGTTGTGAATGTTAATGATAACATAAAAATATAAAATATCCATCAGCCGAAATAAAAATATACCATCAGCTCGAAACTGCAGTTTAGTGCTGACGTCACTAACATGGCGGCCACGCGTATTAGCAATTTGCGGGACTTATATCAATCGATGAAGCGAACTATCACCGCATACTAACTTTGTACCTACATAGTAGTGATACTGTCACTACTATGTAGGTACAAAGTAATCTCTTCTTAAATTATTTGATGCACGAGCATCTTAACGACCCATATACAAGATTTTGCGACTTTCAGAAGCTTTTCACCCTTTTTATCAACTATACATACCATTAACTGTAATGTTTTAGTATGTGATTTTTGGGTTTTAATTAAATTCTTCATGAAATGGAAATATTGAAAGTAAAACATGACATATATTATGTATATTAATTGATAGCAGAAAAATCCAAAACTGCGCCAACTATCACAATTTTTAGTTCTGATCGGAAATGATTATTAAATTTTCGTTGTTTTTTTGTATTAAGGCATTCCGAACCAGTGATAGATGCATCTGACAATTCAAAAATACTTGTAAAAGTTTAATTGATTTTTTTTAAATTACTTATGTGAATAATCAATTACAAAAAAAAAGTAATTGTTGCATTTCATGCGTCTAAATAGACGCGAAGTCTACTGCGATAAGCTGTCCTAGTTGCTCCAGCAACTTTTTTAAGCCAATTAGTTGTCTAGCTTAATTCTTACTGTACGGCAAGCCTTATATTGTAGTTTAGTGTTATTTGTTATGACATGTTTAGCGTGTTTAGGTAACACTGTTGACTCGATCCCTATTGTTATGTATTGACACATAAGGTGTGAGGAATTCGAAGCTTTCATAAAAGGAAAGAAAGAAAAGGTGTGAGAACTTCTGGTCATAATAGCTTCTTTTATAACAAACGGGAGCTTATAATGGCTGTAAAAAATGTTTTGTCGTTACAAAGGCATGTTGCTTTATTTGCAGCAAACAGTTGTGGAATGCGTATTTATCTCTAAACCGGAAAAGGAGGTTCTTACACTGATTCAGTTTCAAATTTAATTTTGTTAGAAACAATTTTTATATCTCTAAAAAAGGAGTAAAGTTTATAAGATATTTTACCTTTATTTTTCTATTGCTACATCAAATAATAGTATATTTAAGTGTTTATTTAAACGTTCGGCTATATCTACCAACTGTCTTAAAATGAAATTTATCAAGTAAGTTCTTTCTTTAATTATGTAGAATACTAAGAAATTATTTGGAATAATTCCAAATGGATCTAAAAAATCTTATTCCACGTGGAAGAAAGTTGCTGGAAGAAGGAATTTGTTGATTGATTGTAATATACAGTCTAAACTACACTAGAAATTTAAGATTTTGTAAGTTGGTTTTCTCAGTAAAACGTAGATTCTTACTGAGAAAGAATTTTCAGAAATTCCACTGAGCGAAGCCGGGTGGGTCGGCTAGTTAAAATAAAATACTTATCTATCCAAGCGATTTCTATCGCTATAGAATTACGATATTTTCCAATGAAGTAGTAGAGATGTTCACAAAAGTTGAACAAAATAGTTGTTTAAATTGTACAGAAATAGAAAAAGCTTTGAAAGAGCGCGATATCAAAAGCAATCCTCGAGCGAAACATTTAATTTCCTCTCCCTGTAGTCTGTACTCTGTATACACATACAAGGTTTGCGACATGTCATTCCGTGCGTCCACCGGAACTGCGATAACACTTGTCGAAGCCTTGCGGGACTTATTTACGACTCTTTTCACAAAAAAGTCTACGAAATACAAGTTGTTGCTAGCGTCTGTCATTATTGTTCTGAAAGGTATATTTTAGTTGAGAATGTTTTATTGCTCCAAGCCAAAACATCCATATTCATGATTGGCTTTCTTTTCAGTATTTCTTGAAGTTCATATCAAATTGTATTAGGTCCTTATCATCATTATCAACCGATAGACGTCCACAGCTGGACATAGATCTCTTGTAGGGACTTCCACACGCCACGGTCTTGCATGTCGTCTACCTACCTAGTTGCAACCTCCTCCCAACTTCCAACGTTGTTCTTTCAACATTAAGTTATTGTTATTTTAATCTTATGCAGCTGTTCAAAAATGAGTAATTTATGGCTTTTAAACTTCTGCCCCAGATCTAATCATGTGCTTCAGAGAGATAAGAATCCTTCTACATCAATGAACACATCTGTATGATAATCACGTTCTGTTAGTTTACTATCAATGACGTTCACATCAACATCTTGTTTAGCTGTACGAGTAAGTAATGTAGGCATCATCAATTATACTCGATCATTTATACCTCATTCCAATGAGATCACCCAACGCTGATGCGACAGGTGACCTACCCGACCTAGTACCTACATCAGCAGTCAAATCCAATGTAATTCTATTACGCACTTTGATCTTTGAACGCCTGTTAACTAAACAACGATTCATTTACCGAGGGCCAGGGGGTTGGGGGATGATATTTTAACGCTCCCATGACATATTAATCCTCGTTAAGTCCGATTAATTATTCACTTTTGGAGTACCCTTTCCAGGTAAATTCCATTGGGAGTACACGGCTTTAAGTCTATATAAGCGCTTCAGAAACTTCAAATGTTTAATTCGGAAGTTTCTCCTCATAGGGAGTTCTGTTTCATCGCCGAATTAGAAGCGTCCTTTAACATATTATTCATTTTTATGGCTGCGATGTACGGATTACGCTGCCATTAAAAATTAATGTTTTTGATGTAAAGAAGAGCATTTTTTTCTTTTTGAACTGATAAAGTTAATTTTTCAATCATACTTCCATACTTGTATTTTTATAAATATTATAAATGCGAAATTAATATGTCTGTTTGTCTGGCAGCTTTTCACGGCCCATCTATTTAAGCGTTTTTACCAAAATTCGGTACACAGATAGCTTGCACTCCAGGAATGGACATAGGCTACTTTTGTCCCAAAAAATCAAACAGTTCCCACGGGATATTTTAAACCCTACATCCACATGTATGCATTAAAGGAATCATTTATTTGCTACAGAGTCACAGAGATGAAGTCACGGGGTTTCATCTAGTAGATTATGAAAGGTTTTTCTTGAAGCTCGGAAGTAGGACTAAACAAATACAGTATCCACAATTTTTTTTTAAATAACAGATTAGAAAATGATATATCTACCCGTCACTGATTCTCTATTCTATATCTATACCAACACACTAATCGAGAAGTTCAATCTGTCAAATTCAAACAAATTTCTCTAGAAATGATGAATTACAAATTAGAAAAGAAAACGGGACATATATATATATATATAAATAAGAGCCCAGCACTCATCACTGCAGCAGAGAGGCCGTAAGTACTTACCAACGTTTGCAGAACTCTCAAACTGAAACTAAAGCTCCTGATTAAACATATTGAATTCAAAGATAAAGCTCCGATCCAGCAACTGTATGCAAATCACGGCAACTCAAACACAACCAGCTGATTCGGATCATGTCGATTGGAAAATTAAACTTATATATACTTAATCTTTAAATATACGTATAAAAGATAGCTTTTTTGCTTGAAAATATCACAATAAAACTTAAAGCTACCCTTATCTAATTAGGTAGTATACAAATCATGCCCGCGTCGATAATAAAAAATAGTAAAAAATAAAGCTAGATGATATAATTATTATTTGATATAATAAAGGATGTCTGAAAATTCAAAACCTAAGAGGGTAAAACGGGGGTTTGTAATTTGTGTAGTCCATGCGGACTAAGTTGAGGGCATAAGCTAGTCAAAGATAAAGCTGCGGTCGGGCAACTGTATGCAAATCACGTTCTGCCGGCAACGCAAACACAAGCAGCTGATTCGGATGATGTCGATGGGAAAATGAAAGTTAAATGAGTCATGTATATTGTACAGTTAAGCAGGAAACGTACGCGACGTTCAATCATGGTAATGGAACGGGCCTGCATAATGAAATCATCCGCGCCATGGAACATGGGATCGTGGCAGTCGTGGGCATCTGTGATCTATGTCGTCCGGTGGTCTATCTATGGTGCCGATATTTTATTATACGTGAAATCGGTCGTTTTCCAACTGGACACTCAGATAATAATTATTATTATATTATAATCAATGCTTTATGAGCCAGGAATTTGAAATTAGAAAAACGTTTATTTGTCAATAGATACGTTACATTGTTTATGAAATGGTGAAATAAGTTATGGGTTTTAACCAGGTTTTAACATATAATACTTGAAAAGTTACATTGGTCTTTGGCTTTAATTTTAGCTGGTAAACAGTGACCAAGTTATAAAAACCATCGAAATATAATTTAAAGAAAACCGACCTCATAGTTACATAAATGTGCATAGAGAGCTATTATGCTTGGAGTTTCTCTACGTAAGCTTATCAGAAATAAGGAGATCCGTTGGAGAATTAAAGTAACCAATATAGCTCAACGGGTTGCTAAGATGAATTAGTGGCAATGGCCAAATGGGTACATAGTTTGAAAACCAAGGGTCCCAAGTTGCTAAAACGGGAACTTGCACTGGAAAGCGCAGCGTTGGAATACCTTCTACTAGGAGGCAGACATCAGACGAGTGGCAGAAAGCTGTTGGATTCAGACGATGCAAGACCGTGGTGTGTGGAAGGCTCTACAAGAGAGCTATGTCCAACGGTAGAAGTCTATAGGTTGATAATGACGAAGGTACACAAGGAGTTATGGAATAGAACCAAAAAGTGAAAAGTAACACCGTTTCCAACACTGTATACGTAACTATCAAGCGATATAAAAAGTATAATAAACATTGAAATAAAAAGATAATAGAGTCCTGATGAGAACATTTCTTTAATTATACAGCCACAACTAACAATCTTGTAAAATACAGATATAACCTAAACGACTTCTTTAAAGCGTCGTATAAAGGCTTTGTATAACCCAATAAGTCGAGCAGCTGCAGCCAAGCTGCACTCATCACGCGAGGCGCGCAGCAGCTAACTGAGTTACAGAACAACGCTCCAACCATTAGCTATATTAGTGGTTCAGTTTCAGTTCGCAACTCGTTTGTATGCAGCCGCTATTGGATTAGCTGGTTATTGGGATCCCTCTAAACTGGGAATTATGTTATTGTTGCAAAGCTAACGAGCGAAATTTTAATTTCGAATCCAACTGTGTACTTTATTATTTTTTGCAGGCTTCCTGGAAATAAATGAAGTATGTATATGAAAAAGATATAATATAGAGTCGTTATACCTAGGCTATCTAGGTGCATCCACCTCCTATTTGTAGGGGTATGGGTTTAATAAAAACTGCCATACCCCTTCCAGGTTAGCCTGCTATCATCTTAGACTGCATCATCACTTACCACCAGGTGAGATTGCAGTCAAAGGCTAACTTGTATCGGAATAAAAAAAAAAATTGAGAGGTCAGTGTAAGATCCTCCAACTTTTCAGAGTTATATGCGTTTTAAGCAATTAAATATCATTTGCTTTATCGGTGAGTGAAAATATCGTGAGGAAACCTGCGTGCCTGAGAGTTCTCGATAATGTTCTCAAAGGTGTGTGAAGTCTGCCAATCCACACTTGGTGCAGTGTGGCCAAACCCTTCGCATTCTGAGAGGAGACCTGTGCTCACTAGAGAGCCGGTAATGGATTGATCATGATGATGATGATTATGATGATAAAAATATGTCAGTCAAAGTATTAATTAAGTAGTATTAGTAAGCCATTAGGTAGTATTTTGCATTTAAATGCATATTGGTAAGGAGAACTATCAAATTTCTTGCTGGTTCTTCTTAACAAGAGGGGCATTCTAAACCAGTGTTAGATGCGTGACGATTTGAAAACACTTTTTTAAACTGTATTTTAATATCTTTAACTTTTCTATTTCTATTTTGCTTTCTCAAAACATTCACCTATTGAAAATGTCCAAAAGAATTGTTTTAGTAGTAAAATATTTTATGCATTATGGCGTTGAGGTCAAAGGATAAATTCTTGGCGAGTGTGTTAGGACAAAAACTTTAATTCACAATTTATGACGTGTCTTAGCCCGTAGCTGACTGCGGCACCTGCCAACTTGGCAGCGCCTCGCAGCGTTCATTGTTGAGATAGACTAGCTTGTCTTTGTATTTAATATCTTTTGACAAAAATAATGGGCATATTTACATTTAAAACGTCGAAAGAAGATATATCAAACTATCGAAGATAAGCGTATTAAATTAGCCTTCAAGTGGCTCATAATTACTTGTGGCTCATGTCGGCCTAAATACTTGGGGTTTTATAGGATTTTCCCTCTAGGTATTATAATGAAGACTTCTACTAAAAAAGGATTTAAAAAATTACAACCTAAATCAACATGGACGAAGGTAGAGTTTGACAAAATACGAGTGTAAAGTTGAGTTGACATGAACCAGAATCAAATCTTGCCAAGACAGTGCTTGCTAAGACAGTGTCCTTGCGAGAGTCTGATCCCATTAACAACATGATACGCAAGTATCCATCCCAGACACTTTATAATTACATTCCTCAGCATCCCAACATGTAGATCTACGTCGGTACAAGTTCTGCACCATCTATTTCGGTCCCTTCCACAAATTTGTGTGTAACCTGGCTTAACCCTTCCCGAGCCGCATCTAAAACACTAAATACGCAAACTAACCTATTATAAATTCAATTAAGGGCGTAAGACGCAGACAATTTGAGACGGAGCGGGGTCGAGAGGCGAGAGGGGTGGAGGGGGGGGGGAGGATAAACATATTGCGGGCCACTTGGATCTAAGTCAAGTTAGACCCTCTCGGCCCTTTATAGCGAGAACAATGTCGTCGCAAACTGTGGACTCAAGCCAAGAATGAGGTTAAAACTGTTGTGTTATACTCTACCGTCTGCCAAGAGACGGGCGGCGTTCTCTGGAAGGTCATCCTATCATGTAGGTTTTAGAGTGACTACCTTTGATTTATTTTTATGAATCATTTTTTATGGTTCCGTAATAAAAAAGGAGCCCTTACAGTTTCGCTATGTTCGCCATGTTTCGCCTGTCTGTCCGCGGCTTTACTCAGAGACCATTAGTACTAGAAAACTGCTGCAATTTGGCGCAGATGGTAAAAAAAAAGTTACTACAGCTGTTGTGAAAACGATTTTGTCAAGTATCCGTTTGTGAAATAATAAGCTTTAAAGTGCTAAGTTTTGTTAAAATTTGTTTCCAAATTAAGAATCTGTTTTCTCTTTGTCTTGTACCACGGGACTCTGATAAATGAAAAATAATACAAAATGGTCAAATTGTTAGAAATTAATATAAATCATCACCGTTTTAGTTAAATTTATAAATTGTCAGTATAAAAAATCCCACAGGACGTAATTATTTTGACACTTTCCATTAATACTTAGAAATCAACCTTCAATTTTAACGCTAGGGTTTTTATTTTTTTCCTAAGCTACATTTTTCTACCTTTGTTTACTTAATCAACAAGTAGCTATAGTTGTATTCAACAAAATACCCGCACAAAATTGTACGTTTAGCTTTAGCGAGGTTTTCGCAACAAAATACCGAACGTGCAATATTATCCTCGGGCGAAGTTACCAACTTATACGGCGTATAAAAGAAATATCCTTTTATAGGTGTATTAGTGTATTTTCCCGGAGGAAGTAAAGTGTAACAATACCGGCCGTTCGTGTAACTCCCAACTTTCCCCGTTCTATTCCGTTATTACGTCTGTAATTTTCTTTACGAGAGTTACCCGTGCTGTCGATTTGGAATGAGTTTTTGTTATTTCTAAGATGTTGAAATTTTTCTTAAAGTATTATCTTGCAGATATTAATTTTGTTATTTCTTAGTGTTTTTTTTAAAACTAGTATTGATCCTTGTTGTTATGCTTTACAACAAAAATTATTTTAGTATTATTACGATCTTTGATATTATTATTTTTATAATACTACCAACAATCCTAAATCATTTAAGATTTGCTGATGATATAGTGTTGATAAGTGAAAACCACGAGGATCTCTACTACATGCTCAAAACTTTAGACCACGAGAGTCAAAAATGTGGTCTAGAAATGAACCCGAGCAAAACATGCATATTGACTAACTGCGCAGAGATCCCCACGGTAATCCAAGGTCAAATGATTAATTACGTGGAAAGGTACATTTATCTCGGTCAAAGCATATCTTTCGTTGACCATTCTGTAAAAGAAGTAGAAAGAAGAATTAAGATTGCTTGGGGAAAATATTGGTCGATGAAACATATATTTAAGTCTAAAATTCCACTATCTTTGAAGAAGAAGGCAATGGACTCTACAATCCTCCCGACATTGTTATATGGATGTCAAACCTGGGCGCTAACAAAACGAATAATAGGGAAAATACAAATATTTCAACGGGCGACCGAAAGAAGCATGTTGGGCATAAAACTAAGCGACCGCCAGAGAAACCTGGATATTCGAAAAAGAACACAGGTTACTGACGCTGCGGAGCTCGCATGTAAACTTAAATGGAGATGGGCGGGCCATGTGGCTCGGGCAAGAGACGGTCGGTGGAGTGAGATGGTACTACACTGGTGGCCGCGCGACCACACCCGGCCGCGTGGGCGACCGCGCGCTCGCTGGAGGGACGACATCGAGGATGTAGCAGGACCGACATGGACGAGACTCGCCACGGAGAGACCACAGTGGAGCAATATGGAGGAGGCCTACACCCAAAGATGGGTACCCAAAATATAAACTAATACAACCAAACTAAATAATAGGTGCATCCTTTGTTTTAAATAATATGTTATATCTTTTAAATTTTTTTTAATAACTATTAATGGAAAGTAATAATAATAACAATGAAATAACTTAATTTAATTTTTAATAAATAATTTACCAACTTTGTATAATAATTTAATTGAAGCAATGACTAAGACAGATAACAAATAATCTAATAATGTACCTACTTAGATAACAATTGTAATTATGTATTTTGGAAATAAATGGCTATTTATTTATTTATTTATTATTTATTTTACCAACAATCCAACCAAACAGTCTCGTAATTTTTTACGAGGCTGTTGGGTTGATCGTATAATTTCCTACTCTCTACTCTATGTATCTAACAGAGAAAACAAAAACATGATTATATTAATATTTCTTGAATATTAATCAGGTATTTATTTGCCCCTGTCTGTGGATTTAAAAGCAGTCAAAGATAAGGTGTAGAAGGTTTGAATTTTCATCATCATTATTTCAACATATCTCCCGCTCACTGGTCAAACGGGTCTCCTCTCAGAATATACCAAAGTCCACTACGCTAGCTAAATGCGGATTAGCAGATTTCAAACACCACGGTGGTGTTTTAATTCTTTCCAAATCTGCAACTCCGCGTATGGAAATTTAAAAAAAATCACCTTAGAGATTTAAAAAAGAGCAAAAAATCTATCAAAAAAACAAGTGGGCTAGTATGGAAAACTTTTAGGCATGAAAGTTTCCTCACGATGTTCTCTTTCATGGTCACACTTTAAAAACAATTAGAGTTGCTAGCACGGGATCGAATTCCGGACCCCGAATAGGAGACTGGCGCAGTTTTAGCCACGAAGTTATCACCGCGAGCTTGAACTCTGCCAAACCACAATTTTTGTGCAGATAATTATAAATTGTAAGTAAAATTTCTTCAAAGTTCATATTAAGGCACATTCCTTTTCTCTCTCCTCAAACCGTCTAAGGTAGACGAGAAAATGCAGACAAAAGAAATAAAATGATTCCTCACGCTAAAATTTTCATCAGGTCCGATCCAATTTAATGTTCACTTTTTAGCGCAAGTTGAAGAAAGGGTCACTTTGTCATTAGCTCGGATTGAGGGAAGTTGGAACGATGGACCTTTTGATCCGCAGGAAGGGAGAGATACATGTCCTTTGTGAAAGAGTACTAATTATGAAAGATTATGGTAAATATTACTACGTATGTATGACGCCAGTGGAGTTATTATTTCGTTGAAATACGTAGAAGAACCAGAGTAATAGGTACAAAAGTGTAATATGAAGATTAAATACAAATGTTACCTAAAAGAGAATTAATTAAAAATCCTGTGGAAACTCTTCGATTTTCTGGTATAAAAAAAATTTTACAAAAAAAATAAAAACCGACTTCGTTACACAAACACTAAAAATTGAAAAATAATTTAATTTATTACCGAATATATTATGTATACAAGAGTTAATATAGTTCCATAATAATACTTTTTGGTGCCGGTGCCAATTAGCTTTAGCTGCGCGAATCGTCTAGACTTCATATTTTTATGGGACTCCACAATGGCACCTCATTGGCACCGACCCCAAAAAATATTATTATGGAACTATATTAACTCTTGTATACATAATATATTCGGTAATAAATTAAATTATTTTTCAATTTTTAGTGTTTGTGTAACGAAGTCGGTTTTTATTTTTTTTGTAAAATTTTTTTATTTCACAATTTTTAGTGGCTCCATGGAATTATGCTATGACTGGTTAAAAATCTACTGTTTACTAAGCTATTACACTGATTGCGAGCAATTTACTCTTATCCGTTGAGGAGTTCCAGTATCTATCTTCGAAGATGTTCATCAGATCTTCACCAAATTGAAATGGGACCAACTTTGAAGTATACCCTTTCAAACAAAAAAAGAATTTTCAAAATAGGTCCAGGCGTTTTCGCGTAATCGGGGAACATACATAAAAAATAAAAAAAAAAAAAAAAAAAAAAAAAAAAAAAGATTCCGACGAATTGAGAACCTCCTCCTTTTTTTGAAGTCGGTTAAAAAGAGGCCTATATCCTTCCCCGGGATGCAGCTATCGCTGTACCAAATTTCATCAAAATCGGTTGTATGTATGGGCCGTGAAAGGCTAGCAGACAGACAGAAACACTTTCGCATTTATAATAAAAAATGTTGTTGTCTTATAAAATTGTCAGCTGTTTAAGCATGAATGTATTAAGAGATAAGTAATCGCCAGCAAAATGTTAATCTCGCTTAACTAGCTCGACGCCGCGACGCGCCGCGCGCCGCGGAGCAGATTACAGGAATGCCGGAAATATTGCGCAGCTGCTTTATTTAATGCGTGTTTTATTATCTTTGCCCTAGTTACTACCTGGATTTACTTGTTCTTATTAGAAAAAGATTTTTTTAAAAACTCAAACTAACTTTCACAAGGTTCTTCGGAATACCTTTGTATGCCTTCTATCGAGAAAACCCGTAAGAAACTCGATTGAACCAGTGGTATATGAACTTGACGATTCAAAAGTACTTGTAAAAGTTTATCCAAATAAAAATCTATCTATTTCTATTTAGGATATTACGGCCCTGTTTCATGTCAGGCGGTTAAAGTCATCTCACGGTTACCGTTAAACTTAGACCGTCAATAAAAGCTAAATAGGTTGCACAGGACAGGGTTTTTTAACGTCGAACTAACATTTGATCTTCTACCTTTGTGCAACCGACTAGTATTTGAAGACCCCTCAGTAGATGGAGGAATTCAGAACACGAGTGTAGTCAGGGCGTGTCAGATCAGCGAGTTCACTATAACATAAGCATCACGATCAACCCATAGCGGGCTCACTACAGAGCACGAGGCTCCTCTCAGTATGAGAAGCATGCAGGATTTGTCACTATGTTTTCCTTCACCGTTAAAGCGAGTGATAAATACCCGGCTGAGTTTGTTGTGCTCAGACCGGGGCGCGTTTGGAACCCTCGTAAAATGATCACCACTAAGTAGATAAGTACTTACAAATCCAACAACCGACAATCAAAAAGTGTAATTTGGCACCTATTTTGAATAAATTATTTGATTTGATATTTAATTTCTTAAAGCGCACATAACTTTGAAAAGTCAGAGGTGCGTGCCCGAGATCAAACCCCCGACCTCCCGAATAGGAGACAGACGTCGTAACTACTAAGCTATCACGGCTCTTAAAATAATATTTGCAAACAATAAAGTACTCCTCCTGGAAAATTTTATAGGAATAAGGATAGCAATTAGTAAAACAGCTTGGTATTAGTTTAAGACTTTTTGCACTACAACTTTAAATTACTTGACGTAATTTGTTTGTCAACTAAATTGTCTGCGCTTTGTTTGCTCTACCGAGGAGGTACTCTAGCGGACAAATAAAGAAATTGTCGTTGTAAGAGGAGGCGACTGGCGAGACAAAAAGTGCAAGCTGGCGGCTTAAAGGCTTAAACTGAATTACAGAGCGCGTTAACATGTCGCGGCTAAGCCGGCGCTAAATTACAGGCACCCCGGCACCCGCCGCACCCGCACCGCACCCCCGCCGCACCCGCACCGCACCCCCGCCGCACCGCGCCGCACCCGCACCGCACCCCCGCCGCACCGCGCCCGCCCACTAGCGTCGGCGGTGCGGACGATTTGTTAGCGAGCTATTTTTCTAGCGAATTAGCGCATTTACAACATTAGTAGTGTACGGTGACCACGAATAGCTTCCTGCGGGGGAATATCCCAACTCCCTAACTCAGTGATCAACATCACAGTTAGGCAACTTCTAACTAAAAGTCGAGACTTCCTGCTTCAAGTGTTAGTAGTTAGTACATTTGAGTCAGGTAGCCCTAGTTTTCTATAATTTTACATCACCATAGCATTATATTTGACATATCATTGATTCAGGATAAAACCGAAAGTTCCCTTACTCTAGTTCACTCTATCGACACTAAAAGATAGGCCCTACTAAGCTTATATATTTTTAAGTAGCTGATAGCTGCGAGGTCATCCGCGTAGATTTACGTTTTCAAAAATCCCGTGGGAACTCTTTGATTTTCCGGGATAAAAAGTATCCTATGTCACTCTCTAGATCTTTAACTATATCCATGCAAAAAATTACGTCGACCTGTTGCTCCGTTGCGACGTGATTGAAGGACAAACTAACAATCCAATAAACAAACACATGTTCGCATTTTATAATATAGGTCAGTGGCGTGGACAGAGTTCAAAACCACGGTAAGCATTAGTAAGATAAGCCTTAGATACACCTTATATAGACCTACTGAATGGCAGGTCATAAAGAAAAATGGGCACTGTCATTTCAACTAGGGTAAGCAGTACGTTTATGCCTCTATGAATTGCATGGTCCATTGAAGGTTTTCTACGGAGTTATGTATTCTGTGGCAAGGCATCCGTCGTGTCGTCGTAACATCACGTCAACGCACAACTACTTGTGTTGCCGCCTTCCCGCCTTCACCCGAGCTCCGACTCGTAGACTGTTGAATGTTTCATGCGAATAGCGATGAGCGACACACATCTACGATGCGAATAGAATCAGGGAAAAACCGGCCAAGTGCGAGTCAGACTCGCGCACCGAGGGTTCCGTACTACAATCGTATTTTGTCGATATTTTGCACGATAGATAACAGATTTCAGATTTTTCCCCTTAAGTGTGCTATAAGACTTGCCTACCTACCAAATGTCATGATTCTAGGTCAACAGGAATTAGTACCCTGTAGGTTTCTTGATAGACAAAAAGTGATCCTATAAAGGTTTCTTTCCATCCGGCTTTTAATTATTATTTAACTAGGGCAATAATAACAGTTATAACTAAAACAAAGTCACATTATCTGTCATATTTCATCAAGTCTCAATGCCGCTCAAAAATCTAAGCCCATGACATTGATACATTGTTCTCCACAGACGCGTGACAGACAAAACAATCATAACGAACGGACGGACAGTTCATCATTGTCGAAACTCAGAGTACTTTCCCAATCTCGCTCATGAATCTGTTGGAGTTGAGAATTCCAACTAACTACAAGTATTTTCGTCAACGTCATTGATATAGAAAAACTACTATGTAATAGACACCGAGTCCAGAATAACGCCCTTTACAGGTGTACAGCGTGACTGTGACGGCTTTCACTTTTGGGCTAGGGTGACAGTGAGACAGTGAAATTGAATTACTTGATTTTTAAATGTTGTATAGAAGCAGGCGTTACTTTGCGGAAGTCCATGATATACAATGAACCAAAAGCTTAATTTGCTATAATCCGCTGAAACAGGTCGAATCTGTATGGTGCAACATGCAGCATGCGACATGCACCGCCCGTCCTCCCACTGCTAAACATGTAGGAAGAAGCAGCCACCAGGCAAGCAATACGCACCACCACCACGCAGCACCACCCAAATCCCAAACACACTCGACGCACGTTTCGCCCGACACCAGAGCATCCTCAGGAGATGTACACCTCACAATGCAGAATTGCATTTTTTTTTGCAATTATTTCGGATAACGACCAATTTACATTTTAACCTTTATAACATTGTCATATTATGTTAATGTCAACATTAATCTTATATATCTATATATATATATAAAAGGAAAAGGTGACTGACTGACTGACTGACTGACTGACTGACTGATCTATCAACGCACAGCTCAAACTACTGGACGGATCGGGCTGAAATTCGGCATGCAGATAGGTATTATGACGTAGGCATCCGCTAAGAAAGGATTTTTGAAAATTCGACTCCTAAGGGGGTGAAATAGGGGTTTGAAATTTTGTAGTCCACGCGGACGAAGTCGCGAGCATAAGCTAGTATAATATAAACTAATTGAAACTTTGCACTTAAGTTTTTAGAAACGAGGATATTTTTTAAAATTTGTGTGTGTCTTCGTTATTGTATCAATGTGCTAACTGGATGGGGTAAGGTAACTCGGTAAAGTTGCAGTTAGTAGTTGTGGGGCTTTGGTCCACACTTGTCAGTCGCCGCGGCTCCCGAGGGACGTGTCCGCTGTCCCACTCCACTTGGTCACCAGTCACCACCATCAGCCAAACGCCAAGACGAGCCAAACTAAAGGACGGGGCACTACGTACCTTTTCTCGAAGTCGTATTTTCGGGCTCATTATATACCGTATATACTTAGCTATTTGCCGAGTTGCTCTAGATCCCAGTAGTTAGCTGCTTCGGCTGCGTATAATGCGCTTTCGGGTTCAAGTTCCGAGAGGGACAAAAAGTTACCGGGGCATTTCTGTCAAGATATTTTCAGTATAGGTCCCGCAAATTGCTAATGCGCGTGACCGCCATTTTAGTGACTTGACTAGAGTTTCGAGCTGATGGTATATTTTTATTTCGGCTGAAGTCAAAATGACGTCATTTCGATGTCAATGAGACATGGTTCCAGCGCAATAGCAATTTGCGAGACTTAGAAGCAGCCCGGAGTTGGAAAGTTGGAAGCATCACCGTGCCTTGGAAATCATTTAGTTATTTTTAAGTATTTCCATATTTTGAGGGAGTACCATTTGTTATTTCCATTTACTTCTATCTGTTTATTCACATCTGTTTTATTTTGCTTCTCTATGTACTTCTACTATTGTTTTTAAATCTTCGCTTTCTCTTCCTAGACTCGTAAATTTTATAATCTGTAGAATCTCTAGCAATATTCTGTATCGCTCACAAGGGAGTGATACACACACCAACTTCTTGCGAACAAAATAGAAACTTTTTAAATTTGTCGGAAAGTGAGCTACTTTAAGAAAATGTATATTTAGAAAATGGTATTCTCAATTTCTCATTATAAGAAGTGAAGTTTAAGAAGAAGATATAGAAGCTTAAACTCATTTTATTTCTTGTGAAGTTCAGGAATATTTCTAAATCTATAATATAAAAATGAATCAATAAATGTGTTGCTTATTGCAAATCTCGAGAACAGCTGAACCGATTTCGCTAATTCTTTTTTTATAATATTTCTTGAAGTACGAAGATGGTTTTTACGGAGAGAAAAAATTAATTCAATCTCCCCGTCAATTTTCTAAACTCCACCCGAGCGAAAAAGGGGCGTGTCAGCTAGTCTGTAATATAAAAATTAATCAGTAAATGTGTTGCTGATCGCAAATCTCGAGAACCGCTGAACCGATTTCGCTAATTCTTTTTTATAATATTCCTTGAAGTACGAGGATGGTTCTTACGGAGAGAAAAATTTAAAAAATTTGAATCAACTGTTAGGCGGAACGAAGTTTACCGCACGCCAGGGCAGCTAAGTAGTTTTCAATGGAAATATCAATTCAACTAAACTATGATATGACATTTCGTTATCTATGTAATTATTTTGCTAAAAATAATGTTCAAAATATTTTTTAGACCTACACAGTACAGATTTAGTTCAAGTTTATACCACTAGTAGTATCTTAAAAAGTCACTTGTTATCGGTTATCCAAATACATCGCAACTGCAAAAGTACAACTAGATTTGAGAACTACAGTTACTAGTTTTAATTAAACATTGGGGCCGATTCTCTTGTACACAATCTTTAAACTAAACTAAATTAACAGGTCTAAATCTAGTGCTATCCTTTTCCGCAAGCAACATTATGAAAAGGATAGCATTAGATTTAGACGTGTCATTTTAGTTTAGTTTAGAGATTGTGTACAACGGAATTAGCCACAATAACTATCCATACTAATATTATGAATGCGAAAGTGTGTCTGTCAGTCTGTCTGCCAGCTTTTCACAGTTCAACCGTTCAACCGATTTTGATGAAATTTGGTACAGAGTTAGCTAATATCCCGGGGAAGGACATAGGCTACTTTTTATTCAGGAAAATTAAAGATTTCCCGCGGGATTTTAAAAACCTAAATCCACGCGTACGAAGTCGCGCGCATCATCTAGTAAAAATATAAAGGTAAAAGACGATGAACCCGTGAATATTGAAGTTTGAAAAGAAAAAGTAACAAAAATAAATACTGAGCACTTCCCAGCGAGTTGTTTCGGCGAGTGTCGGGGGCCGATAGCGGCGATCGAGAGAGTTATACAAACTTTTCTTTGTTTTATTCCATCCTCCCTTTGTTGGATCCCGTCTGGAGTCAAATCGTTTTCCGATACTGCTCATGTGTAATGGACAATCATACACGCCACGCGCCGCGCCCGCACACTGCGGAGATTTGCTGATTTTGGGGAATGCCCGATTTATGGACTCGTAATCGATGAAATTTAAAATTTTATGGCCACTTTAATGTTCCAATCTTGCTCTGCGCTTGCAATAGATAGCTTTATATCATCACCAACTTATAATATTGGAAACGGAAAGATTTATTTTTAAGCATATCTACCTATATACCTAGCAGAGGCAAGTCCGTCTGTAGAAAGCTCTTCCAGAGTAGGTATGGTGCTGAATCTCTTCTCCAACTTATTACAAAAAAATACTTTTTTTTTCTAATATTTCAAAAAAGTTTAAGCATAGGAAATTGTTGCTCATTTTTTGAGTAGTCATATTAATTAGCCCTTTTTGATTTGAATTATGTTGAAATAGTAAAGTTTGAAGCATTAAGAAGATTAGCAACAAATACATCATAGAAAGATAGTAGATAGAATATAGAATAGAAGCACACAAAAAATATTACGTAAACACAAAGACAAAAACAAAGAAACTTAAACTAAAAAATAATTGTATGCAAAGGCGGCCTTATTGCAATTGGCCTCACAGCAATATCTACCAGGCAACCTTTGGTGAAAGGAGAAACTAGGTCATTCATTCATCGTCTACATCTAACGACGACGACGAATCACCATTACCTTAATAAATGCGAAAGTGTGTTTGTTTGTTGGTTTATCTTTCAATCACACTACAACGGATGACGTGATTTTATCCATGAATATAGTTAAAAATCTGGAAAGCTACTTTTCATCCCGTTAAATCAAAGAGTTCCCAACAACATAAATCTACGTGGTCGAAGTAGCGAGCATTAGCTAATTATATACCTACTCAGTACGCTTCACAAAGAACATACGTTTGTCAAATATTTAGTTAAAAACAGACATTGAGAATGCCTTATTAAGCTAACATAAACAAAAACAGTTTAAATAACCAATCACATCGAGATTGCTACAAGCGACTACAGCAAAACATCATTAATAATACTGGGAGCTATAAACGGTAAAGGGAATTCCTAACTAGCCCTTCAAAACACAAGACCTATTCCTGCACGCAAAGTGAACCTAAGTATAGCCAGTTTTGACGTTAACACTTAACTGCATTAGGAAATTGATATCAGTTAAAGCCCTAGCGCACTAGAAGCCCAGCCTTGATCCTTGAGGGGAAAACCCCAAAATTTTCAGCTCCTAATATAGGAAAACTTGTACATAACTGAAGACAATATATAAATAAATCTTTTGTATTGACATTATTTTAATTTATCAATTTTTGTTTATTTTATACTTAGAGAGCAATCTCCCACACTAACCGCCGTACTCAGAGTCGCAAATCCTTACTTAAGATTGAGTTAAAACGAGACAGATTTATGTGAGAGATAGCGCGATCGAATATGCAACGTTTGCCGTCCTAGTGAAATATTGCCCTAAAGGCTGTGTCAGACGGCGCATCCATTGCTTTTTTTTGAAGCGTCACGATTAAACTGTATCATCTGAATCCTCATCTCTTTCAAATGGATAATGGTGAGTAACAGTAGACAAGTGAGACACAATACATTCAATGTGTTTTGAATTTAGGCATCCTAGTGAGATATGACCCTAAAGGTAGCGTCAAACTCCCGGACTTTCCAATCACGAGCAATGACAGCTATCGAGTCATACACCCTGGCGACCACCGCGCCACTATTTCATATGTCACGATTCAGGAACCGGGATAATATGAGAAATTGGTTTACTTGCTTCGTGCAAGTGAATTCGTGAATTCGTGCATTATTTAGGACGGTTAATACAGCTTTTGAAAATCAATATTATCGATTACTATGAAACATTACCTACTTTTTGAAAAAATATATAGTGGTATGGCTTTGCTGCATAATAGGTATAGACCTGTTGGCGAGTGATGATGTAGCCTTAGATGGCGCGCGCTTGCTTAGAAGGTGTCTTTCCAATCTTGACGTAAAGGTGCCCATATTAAAAGTGGAGGGAAAAACTGATATCGGAAGGACGTTCCATA
This sequence comes from Maniola hyperantus, assembly GCF_902806685.2. Classification (NCBI taxonomy): domain Eukaryota; kingdom Metazoa; phylum Arthropoda; class Insecta; order Lepidoptera; family Nymphalidae; genus Maniola; species Maniola hyperantus. The sequence continues at coordinate 15,559,178 of NC_048545.1, read as the reverse complement.
TCCTAGCGATCCGAATCAGAAACGAGGGAGCAAATCGCTTCGTACTCTATGTCGGTGAAGTTTTGACTACGTACGGGTGCCTCTAGTGTAGTATACATGTAGTACCAGTGGTTTAAAGAAATGATAATATTTTTACTATGACTGAAACATTAAAGGTGAAAGTACGTGAAATACTTAAAGGTCCTGAATTGATATTTGAAACACAAACACAACAGGCTCGTATATTGTTGTTTGTGTTTAATTATTCCATGCTTACTTTTCATCTCAGTCTATATCAAAAAGAAACATCGCAGAAACACGAGCGTGTAGGAGAACCAGATAAATGAATTAGAAAATGAATCATAATTATGTAGATCAAATTAATTTTCGAATCTTTATTCATGCTAATGTTATAAATGCGAAAGTGTGTCTGTCTGTCTACTAGCTTTTCACGGCCCAACCGTTCAACCGATTTTGATGAAATTTGGTACAGAGTTAGTTTATATCCCGAGGAAGGATATAGGCTACTTTTCATCCGGGAAAATTGATGAGTTCCCACGGGATTTTTAAAAACCTAAATCCACGCGTACGAAGTCGCGGGCATCAGTTAGTTCACTATAATGAAGCCCTTAAATTATTTTGTAAAACAATCATATACAGAGAGATCTTAATAATGGTATTCAGTTTAAAAGCTAAAGAACAAAGGTATAAAATAAACAAAATAATTTCGTTTGGTGTATAACTAAGTTGTCTGCGCAACACTTTGTATTTTTTTACAACATCAAAGAAACAACAATTGTTGCAGTAGTTGTAACAACAGTAGTCGTAACTCAGACAGAGTTGGTACTCCACGAAAAGTATCAAACTTTAATAAGTTCGGAATCTCATTACAACTTGTAGTATTTTATACGACCAGTTAGATGAAAACAACGAAGTTAAACTTTTGCTAACTGAACATTTTGCTTTACTTTTTAACTCAGATATTATGAAATCTCTAGCCATATTATAAACGTGAAAGTTAGTTTATTTGTTTATTGATTTGTTGATTTTTCTCTCAATCCTGGCGTAACGGAGTAACGGATTGATGTGACTTAATGCATGAAAGACAGGACATTGGCTACTTCCTATTCCGGAAAATCAAAGAGTTCCTATGGGACTTCAGAAAATCTAAATCCACGTGGATGAAGTCGTGGCATCAGCTAGTCTAAAGTATATAAATCACAATAATTAGAATGTAAGTATCTGATACAATATGTAGGCTACTTAGCAATAATTTATGAACGTTGTACTCACTTCACATGTAATTTGCGTCTTTGGCACCTTTAATAGGTACATTTCGGCTGTAAAAATATCCTCTTTGTAATAATTATTGTCTAAAGTAATAGAGTATTTTTATAATTGTATACAAAGGTTTTCTTTCTTTGCTAACTCATTACTCATGTCTCAAATTAACTCAGATGGTAAAATCTAAGAAGTTCTAACTACGAGCAAGAGATTCAAAGTACAGTGAGGCCATTTATAGCCCATTAGTTTTATGTCAGAACATCAAATCGGCGGTAGTTAGGATCCACAAACAGCACATGTTTTGTTCTAGTCGGCGGAGGGCCGGAGGGTGATCGATCCGAGGGACATGACGAACCCTCGCGAAGTCCCGCACATGTAGGGTAGTAAAATCTTGATAGGCAATCTTATCTTCAAAATCTTAGACAATTTATAGGGTTTTATCGGCTTTTCGGCTCTTATGTCCGAGATTTGATGGTGTAATCAATCAAAACTCTTATCAAACATGAGTCACTAGAGGATGCCCGCGACTTCGTCCACGTGGATTTAGGTTTTTCAAAATCCCGTGGAAAATCTTCGATATTCCGGGATAAAAAGTAGCCTATGTCCTTCCCCTGGACGTAAGCTAACTCTGCGCCAAATTTCATTAAAATCAGTTAAACTGTTTGGGCCGTGAAAAGCTAGCAGACAGACAGACACACTTTTGCATTTATAATATTAGTATGGATTTGAGCTGCTTAAAGTAGAATAAATTTTATAATTTAAAGTGAAAGATATAGGAGGTTTGAAATTTGAAGATGTTTTAAAAAGAGTAAATTGCTGATCTAGTCAGCTCTTACCAGTAAAGTCTGGTTTCCAAACCAGAAGCGGCATGAGAGCCATAAGTTGTTCTTATGATATTTGAATTGTAAAAATATTTTTACTTTGAAGTAGACGATGTTCTTTTAGAAGCAATTGCTGAATAAATACAAGGGTAACACCTCAAACTTGATATGACTTAGAACTTAGAAACTAAAACAAATTACAGTACAGATAAAATAATTGTAGAATTGAATAGTTACAATATTAAAAATTACCTGATGATTTAACAGAAAATGCAGTCTAATCCGGGCACCCTAGAGTGTCCTAGCTAGACGGCTGCAGCCCTACACACGCGCGACAGCAAATGCTTGCCGTGTCTCGGGCTCGGGCTCGGGCGGGGTGAACACCCGGCCGATGGGGATTTTTGTTTTATGCTAATCGAAAACTTTGCTGTTTTCTTTGCCAAATCCACCAAACGAGCATTGCTCCTTGTTTGTACAAGTTTTCCTTTCAACAAAGTTATTCTAGAAGTTTGAATCTTTTTCTTCATCAATCCATAAGTTATACGGGACTAGAATGGTATAGTTAATTAGTTCAACGATTGCGCTGGTAAAGTGACATTGTTCTGAGTTAGTTCGTCATTGTAGTCGTCAACCGATAGACGTCCACTGCTGGACATAAGTTTCTTCCATATACCACGGTCTTATACCGCCTGGATTCTGCAACTCGTTCTGTCCACCTAGGGGGGATCTACTAACATAACACTTTCTGGTGCGAGATTACCACTTACCGTCCCAGCACATTGGCACCCCAACGTCTAACGGTTCTTAAAACTATGTGCCTCGCTCATTAGCATTCAACTTTGTGATGCATTAAGCTTTGTCGGTTACTCTGGTTCTTCTACAGATCTGCTCACTTGTGATTTGATCATGTAGAGAAACTTTGAGCGTACTCTTTTCATCCCTCGTTGAGTGAATCTGAACTTTCTTATGAGACCTGAGTCGCTAACTAAATAACAATGAAAGGTGAAAGATCAAATTATTTTTCTTTCAATTAAACCTTTAATGAAAAATATTTTGATTATAATTGCGGAGCTAGTACTTAAATGCATTCCTGTAGGAGGAATCTAATTTGATGCTGGATCAAAGGGACGAATTCTCGTTTGTGAAATGATAGGGCGATACAAAACACCTGAGTAAGGTCATGGTTCGTTGAATCACAGAACGGTACCTACACTGAATAGCCATCTAATATTTGTTTAGACCATTTAACTTCCCGTACGGTGGGGAGCGAGCGGGACGGCCGCGGGGTGTTTATTGCCAATAAATAACGTGTCCCGCTTTTTATCTCGTCCCGACCCCGGACTCGTCCCGGCTGATACAGTCGTAAACGCCGATACGTTCTTTAAGTAACGAGATTTTGTCAAGTTTCCTGCTAAAATAACAAACTGTAGTTTCCTTCCTTCCTCGTTTTTAGTGATACATAACTTTGGAAGTTTGGAACCGACAAATTCTCGATCCTCCAGTTGTACTTTACTTACTATAAGATTAATCTCTTTGCTATTGCTTGTAAAATGTTAAATTGGTTCCAGTTTAAGTCTAAATCATTATCATTATGTTCAACCCATCGCCGGCTATAAAGCACAGATCTCCTCTCAAAACGGGTTTGGCCATAGTCTACTACGCTGGATAAGTGTCAATGTATCTCTGATTAAAAATAGCTTAATTGATTTCAAAATGATTTTATTCCATGATCGGTTAGAATTTGGTTGTGATATCACTAAATGACAATGCATTGATGAAAACGAATAGAAAACTAGTTAATTTATGCATAAATAGTATCAAGCTCCCGAACGAAGGTTATTTCATGGAATTGATATATTTAGTATAAGAAGAAGCTCAACATAACATGAAACTTGGAAATAAGGTCAAACTCGACAGTAGCTAATGAATATTTATCGTGTAAACTTCGCCCCTCTTCGCGTGCAAGATCTACTTGTTTTCACACCTGCGAGTAATTACTTACTTTGATGTTATCCTCACAAGGTAAGATTTAATCTTTGGCGTTGCGAACTGTAGGAACCGCTGAAGTCTGTAACAGTGTACCTATTGTTATTCGTTGACCTACAATCTACATCATTAAAGACAATGCGGTAGGCACTCAGGTAGTAGGTACTACCTGCTCTAATCTGCATGAATTAGATTGTGATATGATTTTATCAGCCGTGGTAACCTAGTGGTTTTTTTATCATTGTGTTTCCTACATAAGCTGTTAATTTTATATCCGTTTAATTCTCAGTTCTGTCGCACGACTTATCCGTCTAAAAAATTTACATGCTTTAGCCGCCTGTAAATGGAATTATATGTTGACCTAACATATAAGGCTTAAAACATGTAAAAATTATATATAGCCATTATGCAGCTTATGCTTGCGACTTCGTCCGCGTGGACTACACAAATTTCAAACCTCTATTTCACCCCCTTACGGGGTTGAATTTTCAAAAATCTTTCTTAAAGTTTGCCTACGTCATAAGTCAGTCACCTTTTCCTTTTATATTTTTAGATTCTATTTGTTGTTCCCAATCAAATAAATTAAATTCTAGTTTTCGATTTAAAATATATTTTTTTAATAAGAAAACGGCTGAACCGTAACCGCAGTAGCAGAATTTTATTTAAGAACCTGATTCGTGCTCATAATATAACAGAAGAATTGATATTATTCATGTAATAAACTCGATATATCAAAGCTGAGAAAAAAGCTTGAACAATGCCTGATGAATATTTATCGCGCCAAGTTACAGCGCCTCGCCTCGCGCCTTGCGCCTCGCGCCTCGCGCCTCGCGCCTCGCGCCTTGCGCTGCCTCGCGTGTTCACACCTCAGCTCGGGTCGTAATTACTTCTATTTTACCTTTTACACCTGACCCACATTGATATGGGGGTGAACTGGACTTAAAGACCAAGCTAGAAATAATTAACTGAGCACTAGATTTTGAAGCCTACACAAGAACGGATAAAATGATAAGGACTCGATGAAGGATAAAGTGACTGACTGATATATAAATAATCGTACAGTTCATCCCACTGAAATTTGAGATCCTGTTGCTTATAACGTAGATGTTCCATGGAATGGACTTCTAAAAATTACTACCAGATTTTTAATTACGAATACAAGTTAGTTGTAGTACAGTATAAGTCAACTTTAGGACTTCAAATAACTTTGGGAGTTTTAGGATTTTAGTCAAATGTAAGTCACGAATACAAGTTAGTTGACAATAAAAGTCAATTTTAGGACTTGTTATACTTCAATTTTTTCTGCCGTGGTCATTTAGCACATTACATATTAGCAAAATTAAAAATTGCAGTTCAAAACAGCAATTCAATCATCTATCTTTCCCAGATTAAAAAATAGCGAGCAAACGAGCAAGGTTACCGCCGCCCATAAGCACTAATTGCAGCACCAGAGGTACCACAAATGCGTTGGTTGTTGATCCGTCCTTTGAATAATGTCTTGAGCTAAAAAAGTATGCCAATTTTTACGGTCCTTAAGACAGCACAAAATTTTTTTAAACCAACATCAAAAAGGAAGAGTTTTCAATGCAGTGTTACTTTTACATGACTATTATCCTCTAGTTTACAACCTGGATTTGCGTGAGTATATTTTTACAGCAACTGAAATTCAAAACCTATTGAATATAGAATAACACGTTCCCACTAGAATATACCGTGAATTTATATGGATACCACTACCGCTCTAAACAGTCTCACCTCGCAAGGCGAGTACGATTATTCGCTTTGTAATATATTCGATACGTGCCTGAAAGCTGCGAGAGCTTTCATAAGCTTTCCTTTCCCATATCACAATCACGTTCCGCACTACCCCTCTACCCCTCTACCGCTACCCTCTACCGCTACCCCTGATACCAACCTCTCTACATTCTACTGTCGCAGATGTTCTTTTTTACTTACACCTTTATTCGCTTACAATATGTGACACTTGCATTCAATAATATAATATTTTGTTAGAGGCAAATGATACTTTTAACGCTATACTCTTTTTGAATTTAGGTTTAAATATTATATATCCTACTGAAAAAGAAATTGAAATAAGTAAAATACCTACTCTTTTCAATCATTCATTTCATTATTTCTTAAGGCAGCAACAAACTATCGGACGTGTCCGTAAGCCGCAGCTGACAGCCGCGACAGATAGGTGTGCACAGTCGTTATGGACGCGGCTTGCGGATCAGTCAATCAGATCAATCAGTCAGTCGTCAGTCAGCTTTTCCTTGTATACATATATTATAGACTCAGTACTCATCACTGTGTCAGAAAGTTATTCTTTACTACTCAGGCCACAACGGCATTGAATAGATACAATTAAGAAAGGTGTGTCTGTTATCAGTAAAAAATATTGGAGTACATTTTAATAACAGTGATAGTCCTAAAAGGATGGTGATTACGGTCGGTAGGGATAAATTGAGCGATTGTCTACGGCCCCGCGTGGGCGTGGGCGTGGGCGACGGGTAATGGGTTCGATCTAATAGGGCTTGTCTGTTTGTCCGGTCAGTTATTAGTGGATGCGAGCGGTGGACTATTAGGCCGGGTGTGGGTGTAAGTGATCCATGTTGTACACGAGAAAGGTTTGTATTGATGTTTAGATTGATTGGGTTTGATTAAAGAGAGAGTCATAACTCACGGTATTTTGTTTTTCTTAGTAGGTACATAAGATTATGTTAAGAGGTACCTACCACAGGTAACTTTAAGTCTGCGGCCCACGTGGGAGCGGGCGCGTCCTGCGGCGCGTCCTGCGGGGCGGGCAGCGGGCGCTCTACCATACGTTTCATCCCGCTCGGCACCTGCTCTGGATTAGGATGCTTTCGCGCGTCATCCTTACAAGTTCTTGATATACGCTGGCCTCCCCGCAGGACGCACCGCTCGCACCTGGACCGCAGACTAAGGGACTAAACCACCACATTTCCTTAATCCATTCCTGTACCACTTATCCAGCGACTCGGTTTTGTAGTAGTACCTAGACGTTTTTTAATCACTCTACAGTTAAGTACTATTTACTACCTAACTAATGAAAACAAATTTATTTATAATATCAATATCAATTATTTACAGTTAATGCATTGCAATGCACTGTGCGAGTAACTGAATGAGCTGAATTTGTCATTCAATCATCATTTGTCGCATTCAGAGGAGGCAATACATAGGTATACACTGTAGGTACGTAATTATCAATGTGTTCAGAACTGATTTGATTTAACGCGTGAAAATTGCTCGCGTACACCCGAATGTAGATTAATTAATTGTGTGTGAGGTAATTTATTAATTGCCTTGTATTATTTTTATATTCTACTGTATCAACTGCATGAAGCATCCGCGTAAGTTTTTGATTTTAAAAATCCCGTGGGAACACTAGATTTACCAGGATTAAAAGTAAATATGTATCTATTTACAAATAGATTGACAGTTTTTATCGACTTTCATTGAATTTTACGTAGATATATTTCAGTTCAATCAGATAAATGATCCGCGAATACACAAACATTGTTTTTCATATATACCTAGCTATAGACTAGCTGAAAAATCTTAGAATTCGTAGTTGTTAGAGAAAGAGAAAACCTTGCAGAATTTCAAGTTTTATAGTCCCAGTGGTTTGAACTGTACGTTGCGTTGGTGTGTCAGTCAGTTTATACTTTTATAATTAAACCTGTTTAAGCCCGCGACTTCGTCTGCGTGGATTCAGATTTTTAAAGATCTCGTTGGAATTTCTCAAAATCCTTTCTTAGTGGAGTTCTTACGTGTAAAATACGTACTTTGCTATCAGTCAGTTTATCCTTTACCCTCATGCAGGAACACAAGTTACGTGTCAAGTGGCAACTTGTGAACAAATAAAAAAGAAAGAGCTGTAACTTTTTAGCTTTGTTGCAAACGAAGCGCAGCCATCTTAAGAAGTTGCCGTGTAACATTTACTAAGTTACAAAAACCGGTCAAGTGCGTGTCGGACTCGCGCAGTGTGGGGTTCCGTAGTCGCCCATCACAACATACAAGCTGTTTTACACTGGTTTGTTATTAAAATTATATCAGCGATATATCCAGCGCTCAGCTGTTCATTTTGAAAATACTTGAGTAATTTTCAATGAAATTTATCGACTCCAAGTACATTTTATAAGTTGGTCGATTATCACTCATTAACTTGTAAAGTCTCCTTACCTAGCTGTGATAGATTTCCATTTACTTCCATTAAATTTAATATATTAGCTAGTATATCCTAAAACCCGAAATACCTATCCAATCACCAATCACACCCCGTACTATTAGATAGACGAGAGAAAAATTATACCTATAGGGGAGCTACGCTAAAAAGTTTAGTAGGTAACTACTAAAAGTGTAATATAGCTAAGCCGCGGACGAACGGACAGACAGATGAACATAGCGAAACTATAAGGGTTCTTTGTTGATTAGGGAACCCTAACACAAAGCAGAAACAGTACTTCTCAAGCGCAGCACTCAGTTCATCTGACACCCTTATCTTTACAAGACGCTTCTTTCCACATGACACCAGTTTAGTGGAGAGCCACAAACAACATGACACCAGTTTAGTGGAGAGCTCCACAAACAACATGGCAACACTCACACACTTGGACAAAAAACGTGAAACAAGACCAAGTTATAACACTAAAACCCGTCTTCTTAGTTCTTAAGACTCTCGAGGGTTTTGTGTTTTATGTGCATCTACTCGTACGTTATTTTATACTTTCCTTTCACAATATAATAGGTCTGTATTGGCGTGACCTTTCACAATATAGGTAGGAATTGGAGTGACCTTTCACAATATAGGTAGGAATTGGAGTGACCTTTCACAATATAGGTAGGTATTGGAGTGACCTTTTACAATATAGGTAGGTATTGGAGTGACCTTTCACAATATAGGTAGGTATTGGAGTGACCTTTCACAATATAGGTAGGAATTGGAGTGACCTTTCACAATATAGGTAGGTATTGGAGTGACCTTTTACAATATAGGTAGGTATTGGAGTGACCTTTCACAATATAGGTAGGTATTGGAGTGACCTTTCACAATATAGGTAGGTATTGGAGTGACCTTTCACAATATAGGTAGGTATTGGAGTGACCTTTCACAATATAGGTAGGTATTGGAGTGACCTTTCACAATATAGGTAGGTATTGGAGTGACCTTTCACAATATAGGTAGGTATTGGAGTGACCTTTCACAATATAGGTAGGTATTGGAGTGACCTTTCACAATATAGGTAGGTATTGGATTGACCTTTCACAATATAGGTAGGTATTGGAGTGACCTATTTTTAAAACGGCTATAAAAATATGCCTAACTAACTTCTGTCCGCGACTCCGTCCGCGTGGACAACACGAATTTCAAACCTTACCTCCTAAGGGGTTGAATTTTTAAAAACTCTTTCTTATCTGATGTCTACGTTGTAATAGCTATCTGTCCAGTAGTTTGAACTGTGCGTTGATAGATCAGTCAGTCAGTCAATCAGTCAGTAAGCTTTTCTTTTACATATTTAAATTATTTATTATGTTATATTACACAATCTTTTGTTAATAAAACTAGCGAGCAAACAAGCAGGCGGGTCATCTGATAGATAGATAGATAGATAGATAGAAATACTTTATTGCACACAAAAATATTACAAACTATTACAAAAAAACTAAAACTAAAAAATAATTGTATGCAAAGGCGGTGATGTTAAGTGATTACCGCCGCCCATGAACATTTCCTGCATTGCTGACCTTTCAGGAATTCTTTGATCTTCCCCTTGAATAAATTTATATGTTGAAAAGTGGCAACACCGCTGAAGGGAGTTGGAATCTCTTGGAATATAAGAAAATAGTAAGAAGAAAAAGCCTATAATGATTAGTTTGGGAGATACACGGGAGCATATCAACATTCTATAATATCTAGCACGGCTTCCTTTTGAAGCCGTTGTCAAATAAAAAGGTATAAAGTTATTGTGCGGAAACACCATTATTATAAGCACTTGATTATTCAGAAATATACTTTATTCACTTGATATAAGACAGAATATAAGAAATACTGGGTGTTTGACGTTTTGTGGTTGACTATGGAGCCATTAAAAGGAGGAGTAAAACTTTTACAGCGCACTGTTAGTTTATGCGGCTTTGTCCGCGACTGTTTAGCGAATGTGCGTAAAACTAACCGTTGCATACCTACCTGCCAGTTGTAGACAATAGGTCTTTCTCTCGTTTTGTCTTACTTTACTCGCATGTGTTCTGTGGTCCTGGTAACAATACGGTTCTCTGTGTTGATGACGTTAGTAATGATACAGGTATACTTGGGGTATTTATGCTGCTAACCCGCCCTGGCTTTGCTCGGATAGAATTCCTGAAAAATGTACTTTTTTGGAAGACGCATAACCACAGTTCACGACAGTAGGAAACTTGTAACAGAAATAAGACACCACTGGCAGGCGTCAAATGTTACATACATTTGACGCTAGGTACTTAGCCTATGACTCGCATATTTTTCTTTGATTCCACGTCAGACATAGCCTAATATTTGACATATTATCGTCGATTCAGGATCAAACCGAGAGTTTTCTCATTCTAGTTCACTCTGGTCTGGTCTAACAGAGACTACATGCAAAATATCAAGTTTCTAGATTGTATGTTAAACGTTCCTGGCAGTGTAGGGTCCTTTTATACATTTTATAGAATATTTTCTCGAGTGACTAAAAATATTAGGAGGTACCTACTAACTAAGGCGTAGACAAACAAACATTTGTTAGATATAGCATAATATGTATTGTAGAAACGCAGAAATAGAGATTTTACTGTAATAAAATATCTATAATTTTCAACATACCAACATAAAATATTACTAACACGATTTTTTTTTTCATATTTCTATACAATTCAGAAAGGTCTGCATAAATTAACGTAATTTATTGATCTTCAGAAACACAGTTATGGCCATGTGCGTCTAAAATATCATGCAAACTTATATTTTATTAAAATATTGGAAAACTGTGTGAGAATACCTAATATAGTCAAATCTTATACGGTATCAGAAAGCGAGAGATTTGTAAAAGTTGATTCGATTTGTATTGAATAATGCATGCCTCGGCATACAAGAACAGAGCCTTATCTGATAGTGTTGTGTCGTCACGGGCAGGAACATATTGTCGTAAATAAACATGTTTCAACTGTAACACCTGAACCCAAACTGATTCAAACCCTACTCTTTATATAATAGAGTTAAAAGTTGGAGTTTCAGTTAGAATACAACTCAATATGCCATCATTAGTAACGTGTCATGTTATTAACAAAAACATTGTCATGGTCGGAAAATGTCCCGTTTTAATAAATTGTTTGGTGGGAACTGATGGGAATACGGAATTCTGTGATGTGTATAAGGCCTTTACACCAGTAACTTGTACTCTCGGAATAGCTTACGTGATTAACTTACGACAACAGACTAATGTACACTCTTGTACATTTTCACTAGTTTTGTTAATTAATTATTTGGTCGCGTCGACGAAAATCATGTCTTATGCTGTCTTCGAACAGTGCGTGTTGCCAGTGATGACATATGGATCCGAGACTATATAGTCGCTAACTATGGGCCTCATAAGAAAGCTCAGAGTCACTCAGCGGGCAATGGAGAGAGCTATGCTTGGAGTTTCTCTACGTGATCAAATCAGAAATGAGGAGATCCGTGGGAGAACTAGAGTAAACGATCGCTCAACGGGTTACGTCCCTACAGGAGACGTATGTCCAGCTGTGGACGTCTATAGGTTGATGATGATGATGAATTACTTACATAATTCACCCCTCCCCTCACTTTTAGAGCTCTGTGGATGTAAGAATACTTACAGCCAGGTAACAAGTAGAGTTTGTAAAGTTAAAATACCTGAAACAAAAAAAATTTAAAAAATTAATAAAATGTTTAAGGATCTAACTCCTATAAGTAGGTATGGTAACATGTACATATTTTAACTTTTTACTGAGTCTTACTAAAGTGTGACTTAATTAAATAAGTTTACTTATAAAAATGAAATCTTAGAGAGACATGCTTTCCAAATTTTATGAACTTTGTAAATCAAATCACGCAAAGTTTTTGTTGAAATTGAATTGAAACCAATATTTCTGAAGCTCAGGGCAAATGTTTAACTTTAATATAACGGGGACAAAAGTTTGTAAACCTTCCCAACAAAATTAAATATTTATTTCATAATTCCTACTTATTGATTTAAAACTCGAAAGACTTATGATAACTAAACTATTATAAACAACTAAACTATTATAAAATTTAGTTTATTATATTAGAGTTTAAAGAACTCAGATGTAATAAAAGACAGAATTTTGAAAAAAGGGGTGCTTAGACTTTGGCCTTCTGTTCTGAGGGTCCGATAACTTTTCGTAGATATGTATAGATAGGTACGTTCTAAGCAATCAAATATCACTAGCATCGTAAGGAAACCTGCATGCTTGAAAGTTGTTCATAATGTTCTCAAAGTTGTGTGACCAATCCGTTCAGGCCAGCGTGGTGGGCTATTCTGAGAGGAGACCTGTGCTACAAATAACTATCATCAACCTTCACACATAAGTACACGAAACATCAAATACATTACACGAGCGTCAATACGTGATGAAGATTGACGGGACTTCCTCCTGCATTATTCACTAACCATTCGTCCTCTGTCCTCTCCGACACCGGCCGACTTATGCCGACACTCACCGACACTCACCGACATCAGTCGACACTCTCCCAGATTGGCAATAACATAGAACTTCAAGCACCGGATTTGATCAATAATTTATAAAACTGGACGAATAGTTGACTCGAGAAAGTTCAAAGACTCTACAGCTGTTAAGGATTGTGTAAGAACATGAAACTATTCGATTGGGATTCTATGGAAATTACAATTGAATCTACTGAAACTATTACAAGTAAAGAGTATCTACTTACGATCATTATAAAAACTTGAAAAAAATATTTAGGTATAAGGCAGAGAGTGATACAATTTAAAAGAATAAAAACAATTATTTTAATGCAAATGAAAATACAAAAAACAAAAATACCAAACTTATTCTAGAACATAAAAATTACAAATCGAAAATATCATCTAAACCACCGCAACGAGGCAGGGTGCCCAGAACGCTGGCAGCGTTACCTCGTTAAAAACTATGATATTATTTTATAGAAAATAATATTATGATCCAAGAGATTTTCAAAAAGAAAAAAATTAGCAAGTTAAAATGGTTTTTATCGTTCAGGTGCTTATTAGACATTTATTTGTAAGTATTGGCTGTTTATAAGTTTGGCTGGTAGCATTTCATCGAGTCATTAGCGACTGATTGTCTTACATGATTTTTATCTTTTTGCACTATTCAGAAAATAATAGGAAAACCTGGACATCTCAGAAAAATTCTGGGAGAGAGAACAAAATATCTAAAACTCCGCTGAAATATGGACAGAAATCTACATAATGTGTAATTACAAAGTATTTTATGAACCAACTGAAATATGAAAATACAGTTCGGAAGAGCGTCGTAAATTTCAATATCCTTTAATCCCGGGTTGGTTCTAATCTCGAGTAATTCGGTCGCCCCTTTATTGAGGACCACCCCGGGACGACGGGATGACGCGGCGGAATGATAACAATCAACAATTGATATCACCCGGAGCACTCTGAGAGCTGGTGAACTACATGCTCTTATTGTTGTATACATTGCAAACTTTTGCTATGTACCTAATATTATTATGCAACTAGCTGATGCCCGCGACTTTTTAACAATCCCATGAGAACTCTTTAATTTTCCGGGACAAAACTTTTTGTAATCTTTTAGGCTACTTAGCCTATGTCACTCTCCAGGTCTTTAACTATAGCATACATAACCGTTGCAAAAATCACGTCGATCCGCTGCTCTTTGGCAACATGATTGAAGGACAAACCAATAAACCAACAAACAAACCTAATTTCGCATTTGTAATATGGGTAGCGATAAAATCTCAAGGATGTTTTAGGCGATTAGAGAACGTTGTCAGGTAAAATTCACAGAATCTCCTCCTTTTCCAAAATAAGTTTGGAATATTTGTATAATATTTTGGGAAAAAAAAAAGTAAAATGGCGGACTACTAGGTAGGCCAAAATCTGCAAAGCCCATTGCCTCGTGTAAAATGCTTCAAAAAAACGTTTACCGGCTCTTAGTCTAATTGAAATTACGCCAAGAAATGAGGAAGACGGTCTTTTTGACGAATTATTTTATCTTTTTACCTTCCAAAGGATCGTCGTATAACGTTACAAACGAATTTGACGACATCTTGAAATTTTAAGTGTAAAGATAATACTCTTTCTTGTCTGCTGACTGACTGTTCTTTTATTTTGTTATTTTTTAACCAACTTCACAAAATGCCCATACTTTACAATGTGTATTATCTAAATCTAAATATATAAAAGGAAAAGGTGACTGACTGACTGACTGACTGACTGATCTATCAACGCACAGCTCAAACTACTGGACGGATCGGGCTGAAATTTGGCGTGCAGATAGCTATTATGACGTAGGCATCCGCTAAGAAAGGATTTTTGAAAATTCAACTCCTAAGGGGGTGAAAAAGGGGTTTGAAATTTGTGTAGTCCACGCGGACGAAGTCGCGAGCATAAGCTAGTAATATATAAAAGAAAAATATGAATAACTGACTGACTGACTGATCTATCAACGCACAGCTGAAACTACTGGACGGATCGGGCTGAACTTTGACATGCAGATAGCAACTATGACGTAGGCATCCGCTAAGAAGGGTTTTTGAAAGTTCAACCCCTAATTAAATAGGGGTTTGAAATTTGTGTAGTCCACGCGGACAAAGTCGCGAACATAAGCTAGTTATTTATTTTAAAAAAGGGTTTGATAATGTGTCATTCCATATTAAAACATGGCCCTCCTTATGACACGTGAGTCGTAGCTCGTAACGGAAATTAACGAGCATTATCATCGACCAAATTAACCATTTCCACCCGGATATGAACCCCACACCCCACACCCCACACCCCACACTCGACGGTTTCCTACTCATTTACATTATTAAGCACATCATTTAGATAACTGCCTGCTATTTAAAGTACTTGTAATTCCAAAGAATTTATTTTCAATGTGAAATTGTTACTATAATACTAGCTATCCCATTTTTCAAAATTGGTGAGAAGGTTGAAATTTCAAAAATCCTTAAACATGTACCTACCTAGTTTTTCTTTGGTGTCGGAAAGCTTAAATACCAATTTTCACATCTATATATATAAAAGGAGAAGGTGACTGACTGACTGACTGACTGACTGACTGATCTATCAACGCACAGCTCAAACTACTGGACGGATCGGGCTGAAATTTGGCATGCAGATAGCTATTATGACGTAGGCATCCGCTAAGAAAGGATTTTTGAAAATTCAACTCCTAAGGGGGTTAAATACAGGGTTTGAAATTTTGTAGTCCACGCGGACGAAGTCGCAAGCATAAGCTAGTATTATATAATTTGAAAAATTACCAATTTCATTAATTTTAACTTAATTAATTTTCATCCGCTATTTAACTCTTCTTTGGTGGTAGACGTTCCAAAATTCCTTTCTTGGTGGGCCCCTACGTCATAAAAGGAAACTTAAAAAATTTCAATTCCTACCCCCAGCGATTTAGGCTGAGCATCAAAAGATCAATCAGTCAATCAGGACAAGTTGTTTTTAATGAGTAGATGTCTAATAAATTGATAAACAAAAAAAATAATTACGAATTTTGAAGTCATAAGATTTATTCCTAACTTAATTTATTCAAATCCATCTCACAAAATTACGAAATGCATTTTAGAAAAATTTCCCCATTCGCAAGCATCCATAAACCAAACCCGATCAAGAATTAGGTCAATCACATTACTTTGGCGGAAATTTGCGGAAATTGTTTGTACGCATTCCTAATTCCCAAGTCTGTTCGTTTTCAACCTGAAAATTTTCCCGTCATATTTTTGAAAGCGTTCCAGTAAAACTGGAGTTTTGACGACATTCCTGGCGCAGTGGTGAGCGCTATGGTCTCATATGTGGGAGGTCTCGGGTTAGATTCCAGGCAGGGGCAATTTGAGAATTTATAAATTGTAACGTGTCTTTGGTCTGGTCAGGTGGGAGACTTCGACCGTGGCTAGTTACCACCTTATCACGTTTGCCGCCAAGCGATTTAGCGTTCCGGTGTAATGCCGTGTAGTAAAAAAATTTTTACAAAAAAAATAAAAACCGACTTCGTTACATAAACACTAAAAATTGAAAAATAATTTAATTTATTACCGAATATATTATGTATACAAGAGTTAATATAGTTCCATAATAATACTTTTTGGTGCCGGTGCCAATTAGCTTTAGCTGCGCGAATCGTCTAGACTTCATATTTTTGTGGGACTCCACAATGGCACCTCATTGGCACCGACCCCAAAAAATATTATTATGGAACTATATTAACTCTTGTATACATAATATATTCGGTAATAAATTAAATTATTTTTCAATTTTTAGTGTTTATGTAACGAAGTCGGTTTTTATTTTTTTTGTAAAAATTTTTTATTTTACAATTTTTAGTGGCCCCATGGAATTATGCTATGACTGGTTAAAAATCTACTGTTAACTAAGCTATTACACTGATCGCGAGCAATTTACTCTTATCCGTTGAGGAGTTCCAGTATCTATCTTCGAAGATGTTCATCAGATCTTCACCAAATTGAAATGGGACCAACTTTGAAGTATACCCTTTCAAACAAAAAAACAATTTTCAAAATCGGTCCAGGCGTTTTTGAGTAATCGGGGAACATACATAAAAAATATAAAAAAAAAAAAAAAAAAAGATTCCGACGAATTGAGAACCTCCTCCTTTTTTTGAAGTCGGTTAATGAAAGTGGTATGGGTTTAGCAAAAACTGCCTTTCCAAGTTAGCCCGCTTCCATCTTAGAATACATCATCACTTAACTTACCCCCAGGGAAAATTGTAGTGAAGGGTTTACTTGTGTCTGAATAATAAAAAAGTTTTCAAATTCGTGTTTTTTTTAATATATAAAGAATATTAGCCATATTAAATGACTAATATTCCCCTTTCCTCTCCAATTAAGCGTCAGCTTTGTGCTAGGAGTAGGTACGACAATAGTGCAACGGGTGGGATTTGAACCGTCGACCTTTCGGTTTTCAGTCCACTCCTATACCGGTTGAGCTATTGAGGCTTCTGTTCATTTTCAAATGAAAATTTTTCCGTAATATTTTTGAAAGCGTTTCAATAAAACTGGAGTTTGAGAACAACGGGCCGGTGGAGCCTGCACGTGGCAACCGTCCGGGTCATGGTCTCACGGATCGCAACTTCGCTCGCCCCAATAAATTCAGATGTTTTACAGTTTTACCTCCCGCCCGTGTTCTGCCTCGCTGCTCTCTTGCCTGTTCTGTTATTCTTTAAGAAGAAAGCTTCCCGCAGCCGAGTTTTGTTATCCTTTCAAAGTTATCTTACAGTGTAGTTTGTGCTTCGAACGTTGTAAAAGATAATTTCTAAGTAATTTGCAACTCCGCTTCAACACTGTTATTGTTGCTGCTCATTACACCAACGTTACCTTTTTGTTCTTCGTTTTTGTTTATAATTTCACTAAACATACATTGTGCAGATCCAGTTTTGCATGTTTCATTCAGTTCAGCAGCAATATATTTGCACCTGCATGCAGTCGCGTCGGAATGCAAATGCCTGTCCCCGGCAGTTCCACTTATCCAATTTGCAAGGCCGGCGTTACTGCCACATATACAAATTGCTAAACCGAGGCGCTGCTAATTGAGCGGGCGCTCTATACACTCTACGTCTACATGGGAAAAGTGATTTTAAACTTATTTGCTGTCTTCTTGAAGTGAAAAATTCTTTAGTCCCGTTGGTGATATGAAACTCGATGAAACGAAATTGAAATAGAAAACTTGGACTCTTCATAATATTATGTACTGTAATATTATAATACCTAAATGTAGAATAAAATGGCTTTAGTCTCTAAAGCTTTTTTAGTTTTATTTATTTTAATTTACATAAAACAATCATTCATTTCAGTTACTTTTATGCTTCATATGATAATATATTAAAATAATATGTATATATTATGATATTTTAGCTTCGCTCTATTATTTATTTTAGATCTACGCTGTTACAGTATTTCTTATAATTTATTTTAATATCGCTACTAGATTTATTTCAGTATCCACAAGTTCAATTAGTGCACGTAATAACACGTACGTGACTACGTTTAACGTAACTTTATAACAATGCTAAGTACGGCAGTAACCAATGCTATTATTACGCATTTGCATAGGCATTTACCATTTGTCGCCGCTCCCAGCACTTCACAATGCTGTTCATTTAATATACGATACACAGTGGGCTTGCGTTACTGTCTCCCATCAAATTATCGTAAGCATAGCTTTTATTGCTGCTTATAATTAAATCGTTTACAAATCATAGATATTATTGTATGCCTATGCTAACTTAAACTTGTCTTACGAGCTTAGACACAGGCCTCCTGCAGATTTGAATTCTACCATCTTATACATATGTTATTCTTTACTATGTTATTCTGATCCTGCTTTATCATCGGTTTTATTTTGTATTTATCGCCTTTTTATTTGGTTGTTATTTTATTTTGATTCTACTGCTACATTTTCTTGTAAGCAAATCATTTTATCATTCTCAACTTATCTATAGGTACTGCACCATAGTGGTACATAGTCGCTAATGGGTCTCATAAGAAAGCTTAAAGTCACTTAGCGGGTGATGGAGAGAGCTATGCTTGGAGTTTCTCTACGTGATTAAATCAGAAATGAGGAGATTCGTAGGAGAATCAGAGTACCCGACATAGCTCAACGGGTTGCTAAGCTGAAATGGCAATGGGTAGGACAAATAGTTTAAAAAACCGATAGATGTTGCGATCCCAGTGTACTAGAATGGCAACCTCGCATCGGAAAGCACAGCGTTGGACACCGCCCACTAGGTGGATACACGACACCAAAAGACTCGCAGGGAGCCGCTGGATTCAGACGGCGCAAGACCCTGGCGTGTGGAAGTCCCCACAAGACACTTATGTCCAGCAGTGGACGTCTATCAGTTGATAATGATGATGACGAAGTGCATGATAATGTCAATTCACCTTATTATCAAGGTTTATTAGCAAATAGAACAGCAACAGAAGTTATTAAAAGCATAAGCGTTGTAATAATATAGCATTGCAAATATGTCTCCTGCGGCTTACGCTTATATCCAATTTGCAGCACTGCTGTAGTGCCGCATGTTCCCGGCGCTGCAAATATGTCTCGTGCGGCTTACGCTTATATCCAATTTGCAGCACTGCTGTAGCGCCGCATGTTCCCGGCGCTGCAAATATGTCTCGTGCGGCTTACGCTTATATCCAATTTGCAGCACTGCTGTGGCGCCGCATGTTCCCGGCGCTGCAAATATGTCTCGTGCGGCTTACGCTTATATCCAATTTGCAGCACTGCTGTAGCCCCGCATGTTCCCGGCGCTGCAAATATGTCTCGTGCGGCTTACGCTTATATCCAATTTGCAGCACTGCTGTAGTGCCGCATGTTCGAGGCGCTGCAAATATGTCTCCTGCGGCTTACGCTTATATCCAATTTGCAGCACTGCTGTAGCGCCGCATGTTCCCGGCGCTGCAAATATGTCTCGTGCGGCTTACGCTTATATCCAATTTGCAGCACTGCTGTAGCGCCGCATGTTCCCGGCGCTGCAAATATGTCTCGTGCGGCTTACGCTTATATCCAATTTGCAGCACTGCTGTAGTGCCGCATGTTCGAGGCGCTGCAAATATGTCTCGTGCGGCTTACGCTTATATCCAATTTGCAGCACTGCTGTAGTGCCGCATGTTCCCGGCGCTGCAAATATGTCTCGTGCGGCTTACGCTTATATCCAATTTGCAGCACTGCTGTAGTGCCGCATGTTCCCGGCGGCGGCGCACAAATTATTCACAAATCGCAGGAACACGACACGGTACTAATTGAGACAGCTTTGATTCTTTTTAAATTGTCGAAGCTCTCATTTTACATGAAAAAGCTGAGTGCACGATGAAAATGATTGCGACGTTTTATTTGGCTTTCGTTTACCAGCCATTTTCGCATTTGGATTTTCAACGGGCATGAGTTAAATTTCTTCTTTTTCGTGGTCACGCCATGTTAGATTTGTACTAAATTTTAAAAGACTGTGAGATTTCCCAGTGGACATTTGAGTTACTGAAATAAAAATGAAATATTTAGGTATGTATCTTTCAGAAAACAAGCTTTCGTTTGTGATCCTTACTAATATTATAAATGCGAAAGTGTGTGTGTCTGTCTGTCTATCTGTCTGCTAGCCTTTCATGATCTATCCAGTCACCGATTTTGACGAAATTTGGTGCAGAGCCAAATCGTTACATCTTGGGGAAGAAAATTTTCAAATCACGAGATTTTTAAAAACCTAAATCCACACGGACGATGTCGCGGGCATCATCTAGTGTATTACAAAAAAGGTTTTCAGCTACTTATGACGTTATTGGCAGTTACGGTTTTAAATATTATCAATGTTGTTAAAATTCTACAATTACATGCTAGTAGTTCTACCGTTGCTATCGCTATAAATTATATTTGACTCGCGAATTACTATTTTACTTGAAACCACTAATACTTAGTAACATTTCACTCAAGTAACGGATTCCCACCAATCTCGAAACGACTTTCTCAAACGATTTTTTATTTAATGTAATTTATAAGGTAAATATCGAATATATTTCGGCTATCAGTTGAAATGGCGATATAATATACACACTCTGTGAAAATTTCAATACTCCATCGATTATGTTTTATGAGATACAGCTCGCTGAGATACACACAGACGGACGGACAGCAGAGACTTACTATAGGCACTGTTAGTAGTACAAGGTAATAGTCTCGTTGGCACCCTTGGAGTAGGTGCGGAACCCTAAAAAGTAAAGCATAACATGAAATTCTTATTCCTGTCTGTATTGTAAGAAGTTCCGACAGCATCATTTGAGTAAACACAATTTTTCGCTCACTTCAAACAACCTGAAGGGGCGTCTAATACCATAGCTTTCCTGCTCGACTGAGCCTTAATACGTTTAACACCTACAGAATCTATCGCTATAACATTATGTACTCTATCCCCAACTAAATAGGAACCGGAATGCTATAACGATTAACGTCGTACGTCATAGTCACTTGTTCTTAAATACTTGAAGAGCCAGGGCAAGGTTCCTGGCGCCTTTATAATATTTTCTTATGAAATATTTTTTAAGAAAGCGAGAAAAGAACTGTTTTTATAGCAAGGTCTGTAGGCGTTAAGTATACTGAATAGGATATATTTTATAGGTCTGATATATTTGCTCGAAACCTAGAGCTTAATTTTATTTTTCTATACAAATACCTAAACATTTAACGGATTTGGAGCATAAAATGTGTAGAATACTCAGAGAATGTATTTACTATAATATTCCAATACACTAAATGATTTGTATGCAATGAATGTCCAGTTGCATGACATTATAGAAATAGATTTTCTTTATTATTCAAATACATTTTTACAAGTGATTTTGAATCGTCAAGTGAATCTACCGAGTCTTTCTACCGAGTCTCACTCAGCCAGCATAAAACTTGAGGGTTGTTCTTTTCAAAAACTGGATGACAAGTCGTTAAAGTTACGTTAAAGTTATCGTTAAACTTTGACTACCAATAAAGAGAAAAATAAAAAATAACCCTTTTTAATACGCCTTATTTACAACCTTGAATGGGAAGCTGGAAGAAATCTCTATTTAGATATAAGCATTTCCAATGTAAGTTAATTTATTACTACTATGTACTACAATTTCGGTACGTGAAAAATAAAAATAAATAAATAAATAAAAAGCAAAGTGGATTGATTGCACACGGCAGTATTCACACCTCCAACCGATTGTGCGTTTATTGACGCTCATGGTTACCGTAACATGGGTAACTCAACCGCCTGTCATGCAACTCTACTTACAAAAAACCTTGTTTTATTGATCGAATAAACACTACAAGTGTGTGTGTGTATGTCAGTGATAGAGGGAGCGCAAATATTGCCTCTAGAATAGAAATGTATGGCGATGTAGCCTGTGAAGTGAATCAATGGGCAATTTCCGCCCTCTGCATGCGACTGAGCCAAATAAAACTGATTGCTATTACTTTCGCAGTATGGGGCGCTTGAACAGACAACTTGCGAACGCTGTATGTTCAACTTTACTCCTAGAAGTTGTTACACAAGAAACTGTATGAAGATTTTCACACCACGGAGCACGTAACGGTAACTTTTTTTAAAATTTAGATACAAGTTAGCCTTTGAGTGCAATCTCACCTGGTTGTAAGTGATGATCACGTGATAGTACAGTGGGAGATGGAAGGGGGATAACCTGGAAGGAGAGATATGGCAGTTTGTTCTAAAACTGCCAACAAAACCCTTTGTTTACTACACGGCATCGTGCTGGAACGCTAAATTGCTTGGCGGCATGGCTTTGTCTGTGGCTGTGGTAGGGTGGTAAATAGTCACAGCCGAAGCCTCCCACCAGACCAGACCAGAGAAAATTTAAAAATTATAAAATTCTTCTTCACTTCAGCTTCGCAACCCGTTGAGCTATATCGCTAACTTTAGTTCTTCTACGAATCTCCTCATTTCTGATTTGATCACGTTGAGAATCTCCAAGCATAGCTCTCTCCATCACCCGCTGAGTTATTTTGTACATCTATCAAAATTAGTATACGCGAATTTGTTCCATAACCAACTGATAACCAAATATCAAGATTTGAATCTTTGTTGAACTCCACAAACGTCAAATCTAATTCCGAGTAAACTAGATTTAGTCGCCCACACGTTGTCGTTCTGACTTCAGTACCCGTAGTACAAGATTTTACGTCTCACCAAACGAAACCAAATTCGAGAGTCGAAATACTTCCGCGTTACTGTAAAATGGACCTAAACAGCCTTGAATTGAAGTCAAATATTCAATGCCACTGATTTTAATTTCGCAATGTTTCCGCTTGGAGCGCTGGCTGTAGAAGTGTAGACAAACTTGAGCTTTAAAACAAGGCATTTAAGATCCAGTTTACTGTAACGCAGAAGTATTTCGACTCTCGAATTTGGTTTCGTTTGGTGAGACGTAAAATCTTGTACTACGGGTACTGAATATCCCCTAATAACTTATGGTACCCTGGTACCCGTTATAAATACCCGCATTAGAGCTTAATGTATGACCTACAGGATGTCTCGTTCGGCTTGAACTAATGTGTTATCTCACACTAAATATGTGTCTATTATTTATGTTATGGTGATACATAGTGGCGGAAGGGCTCAATAACCATAAGCGGTGTTTAATGTTACACTTCCCTATTCGCTACATAACTAGTTGTTATGTATATGTTATGGGTCTATGACTTGGTTTGGGTAACAACAATTCTGTTTAAACAACCTACCATAGGCAAACATGTAGCAAAATAAAATTTCTAAGTGTGATAAATTTTAAAGTTCCATGGAATTTTATAAAATATGTTGTAATGGATACTTTTCATGCTTTGAGAGAATGCTCACCAACTTTATACGGTCTTAATTAAATCTTATTCCTCTACCGTTATACCATTTGCACTGCACAGCGAGAAGTGTACAAGTGTAGAACATTGGTATCCTTTATGGTGTTAATATTGAAGATCTTAGACGAAACAACGTCACTTTTCATGCCACATATAACCTGAAAGTCCCATGGCAAGAATGAATGAGTATCTTCTAGACATACGCGCTCGAATTTAAGCCTCATAACTTTGCAACAGACATGATGAAATGGATTTTGGTAGGTAGTATTATGACAAGGTCTGCTAAAAAATTATCAGATTTTAGCGTAACATGATTTTCCAACGTCAATTGTGCCTGAAAGGTTTTGACCTTTGGAGCTTGTCTTCCAAAAGATTTTATTATTCCAATAACTTTGAAACCACCTTTAGTTATCACTTCAAATAGAAATAGGTGTATAATATAATAATTACTGAACGGTATTGGGAAAAATCATTTATAATATCTAGACAGTGCTTAGTTATTACAAGTATATACTTATTTCTGACTTAGGTAGGTAAGTACTTTAACTTTGTTGCGCTAATATTCTCCTGACAGAATAAACCACGGCTGCCAATCCCAATCCTCAATGAAGACGAGCCAAGCATACAGGAGTACCAGTGTGCGTGCACCTTTGTGCCCTCACTTTCAGGCACAGGGACGTAATAATATCAATACCAATATCCCAACACTGACCTGCAGAAATTTAATTTTTTCGACCCAACCCGGGACTCGAACTATGGACTCCAAAATCCGCAACTGATAAACTACCCACTGGAGCAACGGGGCAATAATTGTTCTTCGTAATATGAAAGCTATAAAAGTCAGTTATCAATTTGGAAAGTGACGAGTTTATTTTATGGCGTACATTAATGGTGCAGGTATCCAACATTAATTACCGGACACCCACGGCGCGGCCCGGGGGGAGCGGTACAGGAATACGGCTAGGGATGCCAGGGAGACATCGATACGTATTCAGAAACGTCGATAGTTTGGTTTGTGGTCCACTAAGGATGTACAATACTTACAAACCGCGCAAATTCGTCCCACCCACATTTTCAGGGTACAATTTTTAGCATCTGATATTATGTCAAAGTCAGAATCAAAGTCAATGTATTCATTCTTGTTGAATATTAAAATTGTTGTACATACCTACTTACTATCAATTCCCAGGCTTTCTTATCATTAAAATAATAATCAATAATCACTATACTTAATAGGATTTTTCAATAAGTTTGAGTTTTATAAAGACTTTTCAACTTGTTGAGAAAGATACAGATCTTACGTTGCATGGTGTTGTGTGTTGGGGTGTGTATTGCTTGCTTTTGTTGCTTCTTCAGTAGTGGGACGGTGAGTGGTGCACGTTGTACCTTACAGATTACAGATTTGTCTGTTTTGGCAGGTTAATTAAATTAAGCCTTTAGATCCTTGTATATCACGGAATTCCTCAAAGTAGCGCCTGCTTTTATCCCGTTGGATATAGGCAGGAAATCAATTGCGGTAGAATGACAGCTACAATGTCGCGATCGCTATCACCTCCTATTGGTTGACGCTCGCTCACTATTGGCTACAATGCATTATTGCAACAAGATTCACAGCAATCGCGATTGTTGCAGGTTTTTTGCAATTGACTATCTGGCGTTACTTTGTGGAAGTACTTATAGTACGTAGTCGAAAGTTATGTACTTACATCGACTTTTTGAAGGAGATTTATAGAGCCTTGTCCTTGTCGTTGAGGCCGACAAAACGGCATAATAGGTATGCGTGAGAGAGACAACGCTCTACAAAGCCGAAAGGCCGATGTGCATTACTTTCGGGCGCGTACTATACCTACATCGATACTCTGACATCCCTAGCTGGCAGCGGCAATACTCTCGGTGCAGTGTTTTCTATCTAATGCGGGGGATAATAATTAAAATGTTAATAGTTTCCAATGCTTTGTGGGGAAGACGCCGCCGTCAGCTCTAGTCTACACACCTCATGAATTATTTAATAGTTTAATACTTGAATACCTATTACTTACCGACTCGCTTTCATTATTGTGTACGGGAATTGTGGACGGATTTTTTTAGGGTTTCGTCGGCAAACAAGAAACCCTTATAGTTTGTCCAGTCCTCTTGTCGGTCTGTCTGTCTATCGATCTGTGTATCACAGTCATTTTTTTAAGAAGTTATTAAATCTGTAAGGTGTAATTCGGCACAGTTAAAAATCTTGTTACTATAGATTCTTTGAAAAAAAAAAGTCGGAATCATAAAAGCCAGAGGTTTGACTCGTTCCAGAATTGCGCGAAACTGCAACTACTCATAAGTACAATAATGTGGTATAATATTACTGAGAAAAGAAAAACCGCCAAGTTGTTTTGCTGGCACCTTCTCTCAGGAAAGGCATTCCAGTTGTAGATTCTTTTGACTATTCAAAAGCATTGGTTAAAGTTTATTTGAACTATAAATCTTTCAATTTCTTTTTGTAAAAAAATATGGCATCCCCCTCGAGTGGGTCTCGATTATTTGGTTTGTTCTAAAAAACTCAATAATTAAAAAAAAATGTTTTAATCATTCTTGTTTTGGTTTACGGTTAGACTTTTTATAACTATGGCTACGGAACCCTACCCTATGCGTGTTCTGACTCGCACTTCACCAATTATTTTATTAATTGAATTACACTCGAGACTCGTTTAAATTATAATTTATGGTGTAGCGGGGAAACTTGTTTTATCAATTTACGTTTGTGGTTTCGTTCGCACTCACCTACAGGACCTTTTAATTTTCCGTTTAAAACTAATTTATCTACGATTACCTAGGTACATTGTTTTGTTACTGTACAAAAAAATCGATTCCTTTTTAAATTTTTAAATATGTGTAAATTAGTAATTAATCTATTACAAAATAGATTTTTATCTTATCTTGTGTTTGAAAAATCCTGTGGGAGCTCTTTGATTATCTGGGATAAAAAGTAGCCTATGTCCGTTCCCGGAGTACAAACTATATCACTTTCACTCATCGCCAACAATGAATTCTTTAGATTTACTTTCTTTTGTATTCAAGTAGTGCTAAAATATTGAGCAAATAAATATAAATATAGAAAATAAATTAAAAAATTCTTTAGATTAGCTTTCCCAAAACTTCTTATCTTTATTATTATTGAAGCTACCTACTTTTATTTTATTAAGACTTCAATAAGTCTAGAAATCTCTAGTTCTTACACTGCAGTCGATAAAACTGGGATTTCTCACGAGGGCAATGCAGCGAGCAAATACACTTACATAAACCCCCCCAGGGCCGGAGCCTGCTTGAAAAATTCACCACGTCGCAAGTTGCAGCCGAGTTCGCCGCAACTTGACACAAGTTATATGAAATTTTCAACGGTTTTTGGTGCTCGATAACTTGGTTTAGCTGCAGGTATGGTCAAGTGTGTTGCACATGGTTCCAACACGTTTGCCTCGTGTTAACGCTCGTGGAATAAAATATTGTCGAATGTTTCGTAAAATGTTAACAGTGAGGAGATATAGGTGGAAATAAATTAAAAATATTCCGAAAATTGTACTTTACGATTTAGAAAAATATTATAGAGAAACTAAGGGAAATCTGGGCTATACAGGGTTAAATGAAAATATCAGAAAGCTCTCAGCACGTAATTGTTATCGTTTATTTTTTTATTAAAAGAATATTAGCCATATTAAATGACTAATATTCCCCTTTCCTCTCCAATGTAGCGTCAGGCTTGTGCCAGGAGTAGGTACGACAATAGTGCAATGGGCGGGGTTTGAACCGTCGACCTTTCGGTTTTCAGTCCACTCCTATACCGGTTGAGCTATTGAGGCTCTAAAATTAAAACTAACAACTTTTGTTCTATGACTTTTTTCTAACTCGATATCATACATCAATAAAGGTCGATAAAGCTAAATGCAAGTTCACAATTTGACAGTAAAAATGTGAAACAAAATTTAAATAATGACTCGAAAGAATTCAATTTTGATGTAATTTAAAATAGGATTCAGTGTATTTATTTTTTGGTCGGACCAGTTTGAGATTCGCGCGAAGCCGGCGCGGTGGTATGGGAGTGTTTTTTACTTGGATCGCATAATCAATTGCCTCACGGCTTTGGCTGAGTGATATCAATTCTCCGAATATTGAGCGGATGATAAAAACGCGATTCAATAAAGCCGTCAAGATATCAATAAGTACAAATTTTTGTTTCGATAAGAATTTTACCGGCTACTTTTTGTAGAATCTGCATTTTGAATTGGCAAAAAAACAAAAAACTTGTAGGTATAATTAGTTAAGTATATATGTATTTTATATACTTAGTTATTTACTCACACCCCTGCAGGTGAGCTCCTTTCTTTTTTGTTTAGTATATGGTACCTAGCTTATGACATTTATGTCGTAGATATTTTTATATCCGTATTTTCACGGATTCGGAAAAAGTTTAAAAAGTTTTCAAAAATTTAAAATATTAAATGCAAAAGAAGACCACCACTAGCGCCCATAATATATTTTTGGGCTTATTTTGGAAGTGCCGGCCAACGAATATAAATGCATTTTTATTTGTTGCCCGTTACAACTCTATCAGCCGTACTCAGAGTCGCTTAATCGTTAAGTTTAGTTAAAACGAGACAGAACTATATCTCTCACATAAATCTGCCTTGTTTTAAGTTAATCTTAAGTAACGATTAGCGACTCTGAGTACGGCTGTAACTCTTCTACCCCAATTTAAAACAAAGATATGCCTGGTAAAGCCTATCGTAACCTTTGCTCTATCAAAACATACCAGTTCTCCAAATTACAAGTATATCGAGATCAGTATCACAAACCAAAAGCAAAACTGTGTCCGTTCAATAACTTCGATAAAAGGCCGTGTTACAAAAAACCAAGTGATTTGTTAGTCTGATGAAGACCTTTGTTTTTGTTTACATTTCAAATACAATTTGGCCCCTTTTTAGGGTTCCGTACCTCAAAAGGAAATAGCTGAACCCTTATAGGATCACTTCGTTGTCTGTCTGTTTGTCCGTCTGTCGTGTCTGTCAAGAAATATGGTACTTCCCGTTAAGGTAGGTATAAGACTTATCTTATAACACAAGTAAGGGAAAACACAAAAAAAAAATTAAAATGTGTTCATGAACAAAGAATGAGTATTTTCTATTTTCAAAGTAAGATAACTATATCAACTGGGGTATCATATGAAAGGGCTTTGCCTGTACATTCTAAAACAGATTTTTATTTATTTTTATGCATACGAATAATAAATTTTGTTTTATCGTGCAAAATGTCAAAAAATACAATTGTAGTACGGACTACGGAACCCTGAGTGCACGAATCTGACTCGTACTTGGCTGGTTTTTTTTGTGCCGTGTTTGTGGCTCTGTGTGGGTTTACTTCTTAGGATAGGAGCGTATCTGATTATCCACTTTTTGGTTGTTCTAGTCGATAACGATACCACACAGGATTTGGCTGAATCTGTTGTTGTTATTTTTTAAGGTTATTTTTTAATTAGTATGTCGAACTAAGCCATGAAAGCCTAGTGATTAAGACGTCCGCCTCCTATTTGGGAGATCGGGGGTTCGACTAACTTTTCGGTGCTATGTGCGTTTTAAGCAATATCACTTGCTTTAACAGTGAAAGAAAACATCGTGAATAAATCTGCATGCTTGAGAGTTCTCCATAATGTTCTCAAAGATATGTGAAGTCTGCCAATCCGCACTTTGCCAGCGTGGCGGACTATGGCTTAAGCTCTTATCATTCCTCACTTGTACTTAGTAGTGAGCCGGCGACGATAATTTATTAGGTAATTTATTTCAATTAGCTCAATTTGTACCATTTGTGATGCATCAAGTTCAGAAAGTAGATTGAACCTACTGAGAAGAACACTAACTCTAGACTCAGTTTTACTAATTACCAAAATTTTGACTAAGTATAATAATTATTGCCTATAAAAACCCCCTACGTAATATCGCGAAAGCCGGTAACAATAAATAAAGATTAATCGTCAGTTCTCCGCAACTCCGTATCGGCTCCTAATTAAGTAACTCTAATAATATAATTTCATAGAGCGATAACATCGTTACGCCTACCGACTACCGACATCTATAAATTTATAATCATAATGTGATAGATGTCGGCACAAAGAAGGCCAGCCGATGGAAATTAAAATTAATTTAGTATATACAAAGTACAAAACGACTTACTAAATTGTTTAATGAACTTACGATACCTATTTAATGTACTACAATGTGAAATCTCTAAGTCTCGTGAACTGACGAACGAGTGTCTTATTTTTTACTTCTTTACATTTTTTAAAATGTAAATAGCGAGCTAATGAACAGGCAGGACGCCTGATGTTAAGTGATTACCGCCACACATGAACATTTGCAGCAGCAGCACTATAGAGGATTTTTTTTTAGAAGGTTGTTAATCCGTCTCTTGTATTTAAACTTAAAGTTAAAATCTAGTGAGAACAGGCAAACACCGCTGAAGGGAGTTGGTTCGACAATTTGCATACCGTGGTAAAAAGGAGTGGTCAAAGTGCAATAGGCAGTCAGGTGGTGAGGATAAAATTATTATAAGATCTCTAACCGTTACAATATCTTAATTTCTTAACTGATTTCAACTTTTAGCACAACGATTGTTTGCACCCTGAACAAGACTCTTATATTCCAAAAACTACAAGGTTACTTAGAGATTTGTAATAAATCCAAAACCACATATACACGGGGAAAAATAGTAAACAATAAATTAAAAATATAACCGCTTTATACACAAATGAATGGAAAGAGGAATATAAAAATTCAATGGGCTCTTTATGTTGCCATGAATAATATAGCAGACGATTAAATTGGCATCCCATTACAATAAATTGTTCCAACTTGAACATGGATCCCATACTATACTACTAACTACTAATAACTGACAGTTATTAGTCTGTCTCTCTTTTTATTTGGAGACTATTTCGTCATAATTATTATCTACTGAAAAAGTGGTCACACTTACTGATATAATATCAATAGTAAATATTTGTAGCTTAAATTCGGTGGAGCTACAGAGATTTCATATCAAGGTTTTATTTATAACACTCAAGTAAGATACTAAGAAATGATTTTGTGAATATCCAGTGAGTAAAACTGGGCATTAAATATGGTAGCATTAAAATAAATATAATAATTCACCAACATTTCTGTAAGGACATGTCACAATATCATAAAAGCTAATAAAAACACTATTGACTCCCGGAACTTGTGACAGAGGGGGAAATAAATCACACTCAATAGAGAACGACACAACGCTCTGGGAACTTTTTGTGTTGTTTTTTTATTATTATTTTCTGTGCACTGGCTGGCGCCCCGCGGGCTTGCGCGGTTATCGAACGATCGACGCCGAGAAGACAATGTGTGCGATATAATCGGGTAACGAGCGAGTACAGAATAAAACACTTTATAATGGGATTTTCGGTTTTTATTTGGTTTTTATTTTATTTGATACCGGAAATAACTATTATATTGTTGTAACGTATTTTTAACAGAAATGAGGTTTTTTAACTCTTCTCAGACAGGTACGGTCAGCGCAGATGGAAAAGAAGGAAATTCATTTTGCTTATTCCGTAACATTAGGTGCTCACCTACTACATAAGTGAAGGTATTTTAGTCACATTTTACTCAAACAAGGAAAAAAGACTTAAGGGTTAGCGCAAGCAGTGGTATGGAGTCGAGTCTTTTATATAAATAACTCAACCTTTTGTGCTTTAACATAGGGTTGAAAATTGTATCCTGAAAACAAAACAGTACAGACACGTCGCGCCGCGCCGTTAGTTGAAATAAATAAAGCTTAGTTTAAGTTTTTATTTAAAAGCACGCCGCGCCTCATATCTGCCGGTGTACAATGCGCCTTACTTTTCGGTCCAGAAAAGAAATATTTTCTAGAAACTTTTTCGACCGTAACGTACAAGTCAGGGCCATTTATTTTGACATTCCCTGGAATACCTCTCCCCTTAAGGTTTATTTGCCTCCCGACGTTACGCGCCACGCCGGTGGTCGAGCAGCGGGAGGTCCCACGACCCTGCCTTTGTGCTCCGAGCATAAAGGCTCATACCAGCACAACGTGCGAGGTTATTACGAGACGTGCCTACTACCCACATTGTACTCTGTATGGTAGGTACTATAGTGTACACAGTCCTGACAAATATCATAATTATTTTGCTATGCTAACCAGCAAAATAATTACACCCCTCCCAATAAAAAATGCGATAAGCCTGTCGTTTAAATAGGTATTTTGGTAATTATTATGTCATATTTCCAATCAGCTAATTAATTAAATAAAATTTAGAAGACATCAATTAATAAAATGTTTGTCAAAACTTTACAAGTTACAACAATTCATAACTTTGTATAACTTCAAAGTGTCTGAAAGTTTTCAACAATTACAAATTGAATGATTATGTTACCCTTTTTATTCTTATGTAATTTTCTAGCTTTAAAATTTAACGTAACGATTAAGTTTTATTTTTATTTTTCATTAATTATTTAGTGGTAAATTATGGTTTTGCTTCTTTCAACTTACAACAACTTACAACAACAACAACAAACTTTAAATTTGAATATTCATTACCTAAGTACTTACACAACTCTATGTCTAGACACAGTCATAGTCAGTCGCAATATCTAGATAATTAAGCTATTCAATGTCAATGCAGCATGAGAAATAAACCGTTTACTATCCACATTAATTGGATTCAAAGGTCCTAACGTCTTAATTAAGGCCGGCCATTACAAATGAAATAACCCATTCTGAACATAACGTCTCTATCGAGGAATAGCGTCATTAAGAAAGAATTCCGAAACTACGTCGACAACACCGCTTAGCGATCATACAATTGGACAACCAACTAATTCTTACTTGGCAGGAAGTGGGTGACACAATTTTTAAGTGTTTTCATATTTTTTAAACGTACAAACAGAGCAATCAATTAATGTGCCTGACGCTGACCTGCATTTCTTGTTTTAATACAATTTAAAACCAAGTATCCACTAGCAAATAAAACTTGGAAAAGTCAATTGTCACTGTCAGTTAGCTATCAATTTTAATTTCTGCAAACGTATGTTGCTAAAACTAAGCTGAAATAAACGTTTCAAAGTTAAAGTCAAAGTCGTTTGTTTATTCGAATTGGCTACCATTGTAAACTTTTTTACTCAGTTGTTGAATTTGTAAGATAAATTGATGTAATGGTGATAAATAAATTAAGTAAACTTAAAACTAAAGCTATAAGGTGTTTCCTGCAAGACGTTACACGGTGCAAGTGACTTAGTAGATATTTGGCGTAAGTCTTAGTTTGTCAAAGAAGCATATAAACTCGAAAATCTTTTGAAATGTTAAAGAGCCAAAATTACTATACAATCATCCGTGGTTTTACACTGCTACAAACTGTATGATTGCTTAGCTGTCTTCAACGACGTCCTGCATCTCAATTATTTCATAACTATCAATAAAAGTTTATGCGATTGTCGCTCTATATTCTCTCATATCTTCTAGATAGTTAAGGTTATTATTGCGTGTGTGTGCTAGCTAAGAATGGGGTGTGTTTGTGTTTGTATGACACAGTTTCCTCGTGTAACAAGTTCAGAGCGTCAAGTGCAATTAGCCCGGACTTTGACGTCATTATAATTTATATCCGAATTTAAATAAGACGGAATACTTTCATTAAAATAGCTATGTGACTTTTTATGGAGACATAAATTTCTGAGTCTGATCTGATTGGGCATTATTGATGTTACCTGCTTCGAGACTGGTTTTTTTTAATTTATAGACTAGGGCTTTGTAGCAATCCGACCTGTGGCAGCCTAAGATGAGCGTGCTTGCCTAGAAGATCTTATAATATGTAGTTCATATTTTTCAGCCATATTTTGCATTATCTCTAGTTTGTTCTTCTCGTTAAAAAGGGCATTTTGAAGCAGTATTCACTTGATAACTCCAAGGCCCTCTGTATTTTTTTTTAATAAAAACACTTCCACTTATTTCTGTATCATCATCATTGGCTTTTAATGTAACAGGCAATTGAAAATAGCTAAAAAAATGGTATTGTAATCTTAAAACTAACCTAAATTATTGTAACAGTCAACATGTCTAAAAGCAATGCTGGTTTTCCACAATGTTTTCTGCAAAAAAGAACAGATTAATTTTAGATTTTCAATTGGTCTAGCTTAGGGATTTTTGACGACACTATTATCTACATTACCAAACTTTATAACTCAACTCATAGGTTGAATAATAGGCCTAGTTTTTTACATGCTCAGTATCTGCTTTCTAAACTAGTGGTAGTCTCAACATTCATATGAACCACAAATTACAGTCTATTTTTTTTTTTTTGGATTAGTATTTAGTACTCGATCTAATTCTTTTCGAATAGGACCATGATGTAGCATGGAGGTTATTTGGTATAGTAGGTATGTATCAAGTCCCAAGCAATGACAATTAGTTAATTGGTGCCTTTGCGTGCCTCCACTTCGTTAGCTCCTCGATGGACGGCTGCGAACTGCTTGTCTCTTTGTTTGTTTTGTGTACGACATAGGCGAAGAGCCAGCGCACAACACACGGTTACAAAGACGAGGAGAATTATTAAAATCAACCTACCGTGATTTAGACAAATGTACCTACATTTGTCGAAGTTACTTTTAGGTCACAGAAGTAACAAACTAATAATATGTGTGTTATTGGCACTTGTATTTGCCGGCTGCCTTTTGGACGGAAGTCACGCGATCTGTTGTGGGGAAGTCATCTTGAGTCGATTGCATAAATACGGGTGGTTGGTGGTTCTTAAGCTAGTCTCGTTCCGACTCGAGACTCGACCGACTATTAAAATATGATTTTTGTGTTTAGGTCGCCATTTTGATTGAGTGGACAAATAGCATTTATTGTGCCCTAATAGTGTTATTATAAAAGGTAAAAATCTCGATAAGCCGATAAGCTCGATAAACTCTGCGCGTTGTTATTAAAATTTAATTTCACTTCTGGTATGTCACGAAATTACATACATTTATGTGTATAATTTCGTGAACCTTTCTTCTCAGAATGAGAAAGACTTAGGCCATAGACTATACACATTGGTGCAGTAAGGATTAGCAGACTTCACACACCTGTAAGAACATTTGGGAAAACTGTTATTGTTGCAGGTTTTCTCATGATGTTTTCAGATAACAAGGAAGTAAAGGAAAGTAACAAGGGGCAGGAAAAGTAATCAGAGCGTTTAGATCTAAATTATGTTCAAAACTACCTGTTTAGAGTTGCATTTTGTCTTTAGTCTATAAGTGATTGCCTCAACATTTTCTACCGTAGTCTCTCAGACTACACTGTTTGCTCGAGTATTGAGTCGAATTTGATTTGGTATCGCCCCCGTCATCATAGACGTATTTGTCCGTCCGTCTGTCACCGTGTTTGTCTTCAATTATGCGCGTATCGGGTAACTCATTTACGTTATTTGCTGTCTGCTGTATCGGCTATCAGTTTATGGAAGTTAAACTCACAACAATGAAACGTTCAACTCAATTGTTTCAGATACATTGCGTTTGACCATCGTATTTTTTTTAATTTTTTTTTAATTATTCAGATACAAGTTAGCCCTTGACTGCAATCTCACCTGGTGGTAAGTGATGATGCAGTCTAAGATGGTAGCGGGCTAACCTGGAAGGGGTATGCCAGTTTTTATTAAACCATACCCCTATGGTTTCCACACGGCATCGTACCGGAACGCTACATCGCTTGGCGGTACGGCTTTGCCGGTAGGGTGGTAACTAGCCACGGCCGAAGCTTTCAGTAGCTGTTGTCATCATATCTCAATGATATTACATATGCGAAAAATAATTAGAAGCTGATCCTGGCTTCAATCAAGTGTTCAGAAATGTGACGTTGTGAGTGTATTTTGCCGGACAGCTCGTAAAGTTCCAGCGAAAAGAACAAGAAAGAGGGTAAGTAGTTCGTTCGCTACTGCCCTTGACAGCTCGAACTTCATCTCTCGCAGTACCGCAGTCCCGTCGTGATTGGTGAAGATCTGTGGGGTAATTCTCTTACTCAGTGTCTAACACTGAACGATAGCCACAGAACTTTTTTTAATCCGTTGAAGGTTTTCTACGAAAAAATATTTTACTACCACCCAGTAAACCCGCAATGTAGAACCAACCAACCTGTGTGGCTATCATTCTGTGTTAGACACTGAGTTAGTGAATCACCTAGCTGATGAACATCTTCGAAAATAGATAATGGAACTCTTCAACGGATAAGAGTA
The DNA here is from genome assembly GCF_902806685.2 of Maniola hyperantus. Lineage (NCBI taxonomy): Eukaryota > Metazoa > Arthropoda > Insecta > Lepidoptera > Nymphalidae > Maniola > Maniola hyperantus. Next base: position 15,523,182 of record NC_048545.1, on the reverse strand, counting down.
AATTGCTCGCGATCAGTGTAAAAGTTTAGTAAACAGCAGATTTTTAACCAGGCATAGCATATTTTAATACCATGGGGCCACTAAAAATTGTGAAATAAATTTTTTTTACAAAAAAAATAAAAACCGACTTCAATACACAAACACTAAAAATTGAAAAATGATTTAATTTATTACTGAATATATTATGTATACAAGAGTTCCATAATAATATTTTTGGGGTCGGTGCCAATGAGGTGCCATTGTAGAGTCTCATAAAAATATGAAGTCTAGACGATTCACGCAGCTAAAGCGAATTGGCACCGGCACCAAAAAGTATAATTATGGGACTATATTAACTCTTGTATACATAATATATTCGGTAATATTTTTTTGTAAATTTTTTTTACGCACCATGTCAATTTTCTGTGTCAAATTTCATGTCTGTTTAATCTCAAAGTATAATTATTGTTGTGCAGAGCTCCATCGTCGTACGGCTCAGCACGTACACCGGCACAGTTCGTGAAATCAGATCAGAAATGAGAATCAAACATGAAATTGAATCATCAGAAGAACTTTTTCAATTTCACTAAAATGTAACATGAATTTTAGTTTTGCTTTTCGAGTAAAAATCCAAAAGATTTACGTGGCTCCTCTACTCCCGGGGCAACTTTAAAGCGTTTACCGCAGTGTTTACATATTTCCCTGACAGTTATTGCGTTAAGGTGGAACCAGCTGTCAGATACACTAAGAATAACCGAGACTGAATTAATTTTAAGCAGTGCAAGTCACGACGCCCTTTTTATTGGAGTCAACGTCGCGTTCACGGTTAATATCATTCATTCGCGTTACAGATGTCTGAAATAAGATGCTGCATTTCATCTGAGTTGACGGGAAAGAATGGTTTTGTTCGCGACTCATTGCACTGACAAAAGAACTGGTGGTTTCTTAAAATATATTTACTGCATCGTTTATTTTCTATGTTCATAATAGACATGTCACCATTGTTTCTGTAAATGATACGAGTATTTCACGAAATATTCCACAGCATATACTTCAATCATCATCAACCGATAAACGTCCACTGCTAGATATAGGTCTTTTGTAGGGACTTTTCAGTTTTCTTGTAGGGACTAGGAATCCACACGCCACTGTCTTGCGCCACCTAAATTCATACTTCAATCATATTATTTACGAATCTTTTCCAATTATGTCTTTTTCGTTTTTGTCTAATAACTGACTCATTTTTAGTACAGGGAAACCCATAATATGATTACTCACATATCACAAAACTACGTTTTATGACTGTATTCAAAACTACTTTGTAACAAAGGACTTTATTTTTAATGTTACAAGATATGTTTCATTTACCTATTTGCAAGTTAGATTTATGTAAATGTTGCTCCTGTATTATTTTCAATATCTGTCTAGGAAGTACAGACTAAGTAACTTCGCTAACCTCAACAGAATCTTGGCATCTGATACTACAAGATGCTTCACAAGCATCGATACTTAGGACGTCTAACACAAAGTTTTCCTATTGTGCAACCGAAGTAAGCCTTAGGTTGGATTCGCCTTCTAGTTTAACTATTATGACGTAGGCAACCGTTAAGGAAGGATTTTTGAAAATTCAATCCATAAAGGGGTAAAACTCCTGTTTTACAAAATTTGTGTAGTTCACGCGGACGAAGTCGCGCGCATAAGCTAGTGTATTATAACGACGGTACAGTCTACTTCTTACCGCAGTCAACAACATAGCCCTTGAAGAGTTCCAAAGTATCACAAGTACTTAAACAAGGAAGAGATCGAGCAACAGCTAATTGATATTATAAATTTCAAACAAATCACCTGTAACACCAACGTACCTGGTTCTAACGCGGTTCAAACGCACCGAACCCCATTATTACAGGGTAATGCTATCGCGATGGGCTAAACCGTGACTAATTATAATGATACACCGATCCGTGGCCACATTACAGAATCTATCAACGCAGCTAATAGAAACCAAGCCTGCGAGGAGCAAGATTGATCACAGCCGAGACCGAATTATTCATGGAGCGACACCGCTCTACGAATCATTCCATCATACTGATTTATCTCGTGACATTAAGGAAGATGAGTCTTGCTGATTACGATTCAAAACTTAAGAGCCACAAGATTATAGGCTTTTAGAGGATCAAAGATTTGTACCTATTAATAGTAACGTTACACAGCATTACAACTATAGATGGTGTGTTAGCTATAATATAAAAGAGGATCGGATATCTACTCATGTGCCTATAATAGACAAAACTCTAAGTAAGGCTGGCCATACACGGACTGTTCGAGCGGTTAGCCAGTGATCAACATCCAGGGACCGCTCTTGCAGTCAGAATCAACAGCTTGAAGCTGCCATCGAGCAGTTAGCTTAGAAAAACTTAGAAGTCTGTAGTTCAATATGCAGTCGCAGCTTGAAGCAGTCCGGCCTGACTGTTTCAAGCTGTCCGTGTATGGCTGGTCTAACAGTCAAAATCTGTTATGACAACAACAAAGGGACGATTATAATAAACTAGAATCTAGTTACTAGATGATGCCTGCGACTTTGTCCGCGCGGATTTAGGTTTTCAAAAGTCCCGGTGGAACTCTTTGATTTTCCGAGACAAATATTTTTTTTTTTTTTTTCCATCCCTGGGATGCAAGCTGTCCCAGTCAGACAAACAGACACAAACGGATTTATAATATTAAGTATGGAAGTATGGATGTATCTAAAGTATGGTACGTTAGTACTATTATATTATTCTGTGGTACGGATTCACACTTTTATGGGTCACAATTTAAGCCATTAGTTGAAGTAAACGGTACAAAATAATCAATACAAGACTTTTTATCCTGGTCATTATAACCAATAGATCATCATAAAATTATGATGGTCTGGTATTATGTAGCATATTCGGGAAAAATAAATGATTATAAATTATTATTGTAAACAGTTTTGATTGTATAAATATTTATGTAGCAATTGAGCAGCTCAAAGTTGGTGGGCTATAATAGAATCAGCAACAGATTCCTTGCGGTGAGCAGCATCGCAACAAATACTAACATTGTTTACTCGATATCAGTCAATATCGGAGTTTGATGTTGACTGACGATGCCTACTCCCGTAGCTAGTAGCTCGGGGCGAACGAACATTTCGCCTGTTTGTATTGTATTCCCGACAATCTGCCCATCTAATTATCTTCCGAGATTCCTTTGTACAATTTTGTGGAACTATTTACTATAGGCAGGCAATGAGATAGATCGAGATATACCTATAGTAGGCGACAGGTCGAGATGGTAGTCGGGGTGGAGACCCGCACACCCGCACAGCCCCCGCGTTAGTCCGGTGTGAAGTTTTGACTTCAATTGAAGGATCTTACGATCCATTTTAATTTAACGTTATTGTATTTCGACCATTGACTTATGTATATGTATATTACTTCGTATGGACAGAGCCATTGAACAAACAAAATGGCACCGAGTCAGTGGTGCTTTAGCACCAATGCAACCTCAGTGACGTCTGGATTTCAAACGGGTCGTTCATTAGTATCTAAGAGGTAGCGCTGATTTATTTGGTTCCCAAACCGTGAAAAATTTTGTTCGCTTGGGCATATTATCTTGTCATTTATATCGATGGTTTCGACCAAATACTATCAACGTTGGCGAGACGTAAAATCTTATACTAAGCGTACAGATAGTGAAATTGCAGTCAAGCGCAAAAGTGTATCCGGAAAAAATGAACACAAATTACAAACACGAAATAGAGGCATTTAATATAGAGAGTTAAGTGAGGGGCGGCTGTGCACTGCGCACATCTGTCGCCTCCATATTGAAGTTGCAGCTTATTATTGTGATGTTAGGGTCAGTGCACATCAACAATGCTCTATGGCTTTTGTTATTTTTACGTTATTTAACAGTGGCATTGATTGATGGCTGTAATTGTTAAATGTACCTATCTGAATGTACTCGCAGTATGATTACCATTAAATTTCTACAATGGCTCAAAAACTAATATCATTAAAATATTTTTTTGCTGATGCCAAAATAAAAAAAAATAAAAATCAATGATACTAATTGTAGTTAACCGTAATGAATCGTCATATCGCAGTAAAAAGTAGCTCGGTGATTCAAACAATTTTGACAAAAGGGTTTTAAAATGTCCACTACTAAAAGTAGGTACCTTCATTTTAAATAGTAAAAACTGTCAATGTTACCTAGGCAGGTAAATAAGCAGCATATTATCATATTTTTAATACTTCAATGAATACTCTACAAAATACATAAATTTTATATAAGTAGATACTAGCTGGTGCCCGCAACTTCGTCCGCGTGGAATTAGGTTTTTTAAAAATCCCGTGGCAACTCTTTGATTTACCGGAATAAAAAGTAGCTTATGTCACACTCCAGGTCTTTTCTAAACCCATGCAAAAAATCACGTCATTCCGTTGCACCGTTGCGATGTGATTGAAGGACAAACCAACAAACCAACAAACAAACACACTTTCACATTTATAATAAGGGTTTAATAATATACTGATTGGTTATGCATTAATAAAGAAAAAGTTTTGATCTTGAGTCCCATGAGTGTGTACCCAGCTTTATGTTTTTGCTATACAATATAATAGGTAAGTTCATCCAGTTCATTTGTCCCTTGGATTTGCTCGTTTAAATGTGATTTTAACGCTATTAAAGGCCAGAAACTAGAGAGGGTGCGTTTGAAAAATGAGTGCCAAATGTGATTATTGGGCTTAGGCTGCGTCGACGCATCATGTTGCTGGTAGGGGACGCTATGGCAAGCTTGTTGCTAAATACTATGTAATTGGGTATTTGCCTACATAAAAAATAAATTATTTCCCAATAATTGTTAAATAGAGGGTATTCCAAAATACGTAAAATCCACATCCTTTGAAAGTTTTAAGGTGACGCAGGACGCTCGACCGAAATTGGCAGCGCACGTGGGTAACGTGTTTGCTTTTCACTTGACATTGTATGAGAAAGTTGAGAGGCACGATGATTATCACTGAAATCAAGCGCGCGAAAAAGGTTTAGGAAAAGTATTCTTGAGAAAAAACTACTGAATTTATGTTTGCAAAGTAAAGTTATTTCAACTGATGAATAAATAAACTACGTCTAATGATAAATTGTTTTACAATTTTCATATCCCTAATCTTATTTATTTACGCCCAAAGTTGTCATAAATTTAGTGTTAAAATAGGAATCTTTTGAGGCTCGTAACTTTTAAATCAATATTTTTTTCAATGTTTTAGATATCATTGAACCTAGATAATGACGAGATAAATCAATATAATTCTTAGTTTTGTGCGTACAATATCGAATATTGTTGTATTTTCCCTCCTACGTTTGTATGGAGAAAGCACCGAACTGAGTCCCCTTAAGTGTAATAACCATTGTAAATTATCGATTAAACTAAAAAAAGCACGTCTCACGTTCTGGTATTTCATAGAATCTCGCATACTAAGTGCGCGTTTTGACGTTTGATAAAAAGTTACTGATTTGACTAGTTGTCAAACTCAAATACCGTATTACTGTAATATTTAGGATAAGTCCCGCAAATTGTTGATGCGCGTGACCGCCATTTTAGTGACGTCAGCACTAGACTGAAGTTTCGAGCATATGGTATATTTTTATTTCGGCTGACGTCAAAATTCCGTCATTTCGATGTTAATCAGACATGATTCCAACGCAATAGCAATTTGCGGGACTTATACCAAACGTTGAATCGCCTTGTTCAGATTCAGATTCAGATTTATTTATTTGCTTTCATGTACATTTACATTAATTGATGGTGGTTGGTGATGGTTCACATCTCGCATGTCGATTGCTATAGCATGCTCTCACGTTCGACTTGGAGCGACCATGAAGAGTACTCTTTAGTATAATACCTACCAGGGTTGATAGTATCATCTTTATGGAAAGGCAAACAATAGGGCGCGGCCACACCGCTGTGTACCTCGCACGTCGCACGCCACACAATGGCCGCCGAGTCCACAATAAATATTGTCACATATCTCGGCGCGGCATTAAGTCGCACTCACTTATTCTTTGAGTTTTTGTGCGCGAAAATATTTGCAGAGAATAAGACTTACTTCCTTTTTTTGTTCTTTGTTGGCGGATGTTGACAATGGGCCGAGATAAAAACTATCTTTTATGAAAATGGTAATGTGGATGGACTCGAAAAAAAGCTCCCAAATATTTTTAGTGAGTGTTTGTTTTGATACAATAATATTTTTTCGGCTTACCCATGCAGGCTTTTATGAAAGTCAGAATTAAGTAATAAAAGTCTTCTCATAATTACATTATATCGAACTGCGTTAATAATAATGTAATGCCGTATAATTTGTTCCAGAGGAAACAATATCAACAATTCTTAAAAACAGTCCAAGAATTTACACAATTTTTTTGCAGTGCGTAAATTAAAGAAAAACTAGTTATGAGATTCGTCACATACCTACGACGACCTGTCAAACATTTACAATTATTTACATGCAAACTCACGGTTAGCGAGGCGAATTCTTGTAAGCCTTCTAGGAAACATTATTTGACGAAACCTGTCATCCTTAGCAATAACAAATTACCTAACGATCATTTAATTATCACAGACATTGAATATTTCGTGAACGTCACGTTAATGGAAACATAACAATTATCAACGCTCCAGCTTTACATCATAATACGCATCATTTATACCCCTTATTGTAATAGTACTAGAGTTCAAATTAGGTATAACATTATGATAACAATATGTAACTTGTATCATAATTTTATGTCTTATTTATATGTGTGGTAAAGTTCAAATTAGGTTGTTCGTTAGGGCTGTCAGATGCGGAACGAAGCGGCATCCGTCACACGTAATGTAGGAACATTGGGTGGAACAATTACCACGTTGTGACAACCCTGCAGTAACGACCCTTTGACGCATCCCTGGAGTCTGGGACGCGAGGAAAATGTGCTGTGACAAATCTGTTCAATAATACGTTCAAAAATAATAAATATTGTACAATACTTACATTCTTTCATAATTTTTAGGGTTCCGTACCCAAAGGGTGCCAACGGGACCATATTGTTAAATCCCTGCACTCCGTCCGTCTGTCCATCCGTCTATACGTCTGTCAGCGATCCGTATTTCATGAACCGTTATAGGTATAAACATACCAGAAGTGACATTAAATATTGATCACGATAACCTAACTGCAATATTCATTTGATTAGGGCACAATAATTCCTATAAATCAAAATGGCGACCTAAACACAAAAAGCATTTAATAGTCGGTTGAGTCTCGAGTCGGAACGAGACTTGCTTAAAGACCATCAACCACCCGTATTTATACAATCGACTCAAGATGGCTGCCCCGCAACAGATCACACGACTTCCATTTCAAAAGGCGGCAACTACCAATGCGATAACATAGGAGAGAATTAAAAATGATAATAATGCCTTTCCAACCGAATCCATAGAAACTAAGCATCTGTGCAGGTTGATATTGGGCACTTAACGTATAGTGCACAAGTGTGTGCGAAACATACTGTGTACTTTCTATTTCCTCACTCCAATAGCCCAGTGTAATAGTAAAATCCGATACAACGGGAAAGATCTGGCCCACGGACGTACGGCTTTCCAAGACTCTCCAAGGCATGTGGGTGATCACCACCGTCCGCCAACTTCTTAACTACTGGCTAGTTCTACTAAGAATTTCTTAACAGATAACTCCAATACCTATCAATATCTGACTCGACCATCCAGGACTTCGTCTTCGGCAGTCGCAAATGCTAACCACTAGACTGACGAGACTGTATTGACATGTACTTACATAACGACCTCCCTGGCGCAATAGTAAGCGCTGTGGTCTTATTAGTGGGAGGTCCCGAGTTCGATTCCTGGCAGGGATTTGGAGTTTTATAATTTCTTACCTTTCTACCGGCAAAGCCGTGCCGCCAAGCGATTAAGCGTTCCGGTACGATGCCGTGTAGAAACCAGAAGGGCATGAGTTTATTAAAAACTGCCATACCCCTTCCAGGTTAGCTCGGTTCCATATTAGACTGCATCATTACTTACCACCAGGTGAGATTGCAGTCAAGGGCTAACTTGTATCTGAATTTTAAAAAATGTATGGAAGTATACGATATACGTGGATGGAAGCACAGTCGTAAAGCTAAACGCCGCAAATAGACTGCAAAAGACCTTTCCCACATACATTTTATATGAACCATACCTACTGGCTACCGGGAGTTATCAACCCCAGTCCCCAATACATCCTGCTGATTCGCTGTCTCGAGCAACCACGGTACGGCGAGTTGTGGTGCGTTTTAAAATTCATAAATTTGAATTTAAATCAATGAAAATCCGGTGCGGAATTAATTCCGCAGTGCGCGCGCTTCTAAATAGTTCTATAGTTCACAGAAAAAACGCACGGAAATTTACCGTGGTGCGCGCTAGCTCTAATGCAATTGGTCTAACAAAGAGAATCTATTCAAAAGCTTAATTATTGAAGTGTAAATCAAATCAAATCAAATGATTTATTCAAAATAGGTAATAAATACTTTTTGATGGTCAGATGTTGGATTTCTAAGATATAGTGGTGATAATTATTACGCAAACTTAAAACTAAAGCTACGAGGGTTCCAATCAACACAGAAATACTTTTGCATTCAAATGCATAAATACATAATGGATAACCCCTTATTTTTTAAAGTTGGCGTAGTAAAATACTGCGAAAAATGCGATCCACAATATAATCCTTTTTGAAAACATTATTTTCTTTTAATTAGAGCATACAAGAATCGGCGGCGAGTTTTGAGTAACAATTTACAAATCAAAACATACACACAAAGGGTTGACCGCGCCCCAACAGTTAAAAGGGCTGCCCGAGGTCATTGTCTCTTTTTGAACAGGGCTGTCACATACCAAACCAACCAAATATGGCAAACCAGCAAACACTTTCGTATTTACAATATTAGTGAGATATAATTATATGAAAGGATTTTGTTTACACTGTCAAAAAACATATGTCACGGCTTGTATAAACAGATATGGAATATGATTTGTGCCAGTAAATATTTAGTTTTTTGTAAATCCAACTATAAGCTATTTATTAAGTAAAAAGATACAAGAAGATAGATGATCTGGTTCAGAAGCTATCAAGAAGACTAACAATTAATATGCTTAGTATTAAGTATCTACTAGGTTTTTATTTTAACAGAAAATGCCAGCTTTCAATCTTAGCAATGACTAGCTTGTGCTCGCGACTTCCTCCACGTGGTCTACACAAATTTCAAACCCCAATTTCCACTCTATTAGGAGTAGAATTTTTAAAATCCTTTCTTAGTGGATGCCTACGTCATAATAGCTATCTGCATGCCAAATTTCAGCCCGATCTATCCAGTGGTTTGAGCTGTGCGTTGATAGATTAGTCAGTCAGTCAGCCAGTCAGTCAGTCACCTTTTCCTGTTATATATTTAGATCAAGAACAATAAGAAAGCTTTGAGATAACGCATTACAATAACAACATTATTAAATACACTTATTGCACGTCATGCTATAAATTTTTATGCAGTATAGTTTAAAAATAATTATTGTGACAACCCTAACATGGTACACAACAGGGATGCAATATGTATGTGTGCAATAAAAATAGTGTTCGCATATGAATGCGTTTAATTTCGTGCATGTGTGTGTCGGATTAATATTACATAGAAAGAGTGTTGGATCTGCTTTTGCATTGATGAGATTCGTTCGTTTCATTTCGAAGGGTGGGTTAAATGATTGTAGATAGCTTTGTAATCGGTCTGTTTGTTCTATTATTGCCTATATTATATAAAAAAAATGTAGTTTGAAATAAAATATTTCAAACTACATCTTTTTCAAATTACAAGTTCGTATTTTTATATTTTTTTTAGTGTTTTTACCTACTCTTCAAGGAAGTAAGCGAAACCGTGGCCGAGTGGTCAAGGCATCGGGCGGGAACCCAGAAGATGCAGGTTCGATTTCTGCCGGTAACGCAATTTTTGATATGTATTTAAAATTACAAGTTCATAGTTCGTACGCACATAAATAATTGGATTTGGTATGAGAAGTAAGAACGGCACGCTATAGGTAGGAAATAGGTAGGTACATTTCTATTGTTTTATTTTGTTGAAATGGTGTTGAATGAATAAATAAAATGTTACAAAAAAATTAAATATGTATTTGTGATAACCCTACACGCTATGAGTTATGACTTCAGCGTAAATATAGGTATTTCGGTTTTTTCACTTTAAATAATAATAATATGTTTATGTGCGTAGGTGTGTCATAAAGATTTTCAAAGCTCATTATAACGTTGTTTTTTTAATAAAAAAAAACATAAAGTTTTTAAATCACTTTACGTTTACGTACTATACTTTAAAAGCCAAGTAATAAAACTGTAATAGACTCTAACAAAAAACTCTAAAGCAATCGTAAAATGCTTAAAAAATAAATACTGGCTTCATATAAAACCATAGACAAAAGCATTTCAATTACCACGGACTATAAAAATAAATCCCGGGGCTCATAAAGGGCGTCATAAAAATAAAAGCCGCCGTCAAAGGGTGCTGCTTGCTGCCAGGACAGGACGATGTCATGTGATTTGGTTTGTTTTTAGCATCGATATAAATGACAAGATATGGTCAAGCGAACAAAATTTTTCACTGTTTTGGAATCAAATAAATCAGCGTCACATCTTACATACTAATGAACCACCCGTTTGAAATCCAGACGTCACTGAGGTTGCATTGGTGCTAAAGCACCACTGAGTTGGTGCCGTTTTGTTTGTTCAATAGCCCTGTCCATACGAAGTAATAATATATAAGTCAATGGTTTTTAGTATACGTGACAAAGGTAATATTGAAACAACCAACAGTTAAATACCAGTAGATTTGTATGCCAAGTGCCAACTACGAAACTGTGTAGAGGCGCCGCAATAAAGGTTATGGGAATAAAATATTTCTGGCGTCAAAAAAAACCGGTCAAGTAACTGCACAAGAAGGGTTCCGTACCATCGTACAAGATATACCTAAGGCTTTAATGGCTTTAATTTTTTCAGAATAGCATGGTTTTCGGATTTATTTCTTAATTTGTACTATAAGACCTACCTACCTGCCTTTCATGATTCTAGGTCAACGGGAAGTACCCTAAATAGGTTTTCTTGATAGACACGACAGACAGACAGACAACAAAGTGATCCTATCAAAGGGTTCCCTTTTTCTTTTTGAGGTACGGAACCCTAAAAATTGTTCGAGATGCGACTAATTTAAAACAATAATGAGGATCTTATTATTAACATCTTATTATTAGAGTTTATACATCTAAATATATAAAAGGAAAAGGTGACTGACTGACTGATCTATCAACGCACAGCTCAAACTACTGGATGGATCGCGCTGTTTAGAGATTGCCCATTCTCTTAGGAGCTTTGGGCCCCCCCTAATATAATTGTTATGTCACCATGGTTTTAATTTTATTTTGTAGACAAATAATTAACTCTTTATATTCTGCAAACGATTTCTATTTATTCACCCTGGTTATAAAGAAATCTTATTTTTTATATTGCTGATATTGAGGTTATATTTAATTAATACTTCTTCAAAATAAATGCATGTTTACGATTCTAACTGTAATTGTAGATATTTTCAATAATAGAGTGAAAAAAAGTCGTTATAAAACATAATCGTAAAAAAATAACACATTTTTAAAAAATTAATTTAAGTTTTGACACGACGCCACAAAAGAGGACCCGTTCACGGGCGATCTCCTTTGGCATACTTAGGTAGATATGACGTAGCATCCGCTAAGAAAGGATTTTCGAAAATTCAACCCGTAAGAGGGTGAAATGTGGGTTTGAAATTGGTGTAGTCCACGCGGACGAAGTCGCGAGCATAAGCTAGCAGCTAGTAGCTTATATAAATAAAACAATGCCTGGATCTAGAACTGTTGTAATTTAAAAGCTTTGGCTAAGTAAGATTTCAATCGTTAAATACCACTCAATACAGCCGCGGGTTAACTAGAAATACCAACTGCGCTGCGAGCTAATATGGTTCCGTTGTACACAATCTCTAAACTAAACTAAAATGGCACGTCTAAATCTATTGCTATCCATTTCATAATGTTGCTTGCAGAAAAGGACAGAGCTAGATTTAGACTTGTTAATTTAGTTTAGTTTAGAGATTGTGTACAAGAGAATCGGCCCCAATGTCTCTATCCACTCACTTATAATCCGCGACTCCGCCCCTCGCGATCATTGTACAGTGTACTCCCTCCAACATAATTATACTTCCTTATCTAGATGAGCCAGGAATTGCCAATGCTCGCTGAACGATCACCCTCAGAGGTAACTTCAGCTTTAAGCTCACGATTTTAATTCTAAGCCTTAAAGATTAACGCTTGAAACAGAAAATCTCTTTATATTTAAGAGAGGGTCATGATATTTTAACGCTTGGAACCACTGACTATAGATACGCTAGACTTGCTATTGCTATTGTTTTAGAAGCAACTAGTAGCAGTAGACAAGCGTCATGTGAGAATACTCAGAAGTCAGTACCCGTAGTCCAAGATTTTACGTCTCACCGAACCAAACAAAATTCGAGTGTCGAAATACTTCCGCGTTACAGTAAACTGGATCTTATATGCCTTGCTTTAAAGCTCAAGTTTGTCTACACTTCTACAGCCAGCGCTCCAAGCGGATACATTGCGAAATTAAAATCAGTTGCATTGAATATTTGACTTCAATTCAAGGCTGTTTAGGTCCATTTTACTGTAACGCGGAAGTATTTCGACTCTCGAATTTGGTTTGGTTTGCTGAGACGTAAAATCTTGTACTACGGGTACAGAACTAAATAATGAGATATCTGTCAACATAGTGTTGAGAATACCAATCGGCACAGTGTCAATTTTAATTCCCGGTACGCTTGGTGGGGTACTTTGAATCGCCACAAAAATATTATGTCATTTTGTATGACACACCTTAACTAGCGTATAGTCCGTGCAAAATGAGTTACCTTTGACATGAAAGTTGATACATATAAAGTTATAATTGCGCATTTTGTACGCATTGGGTATTAGATACTTGTTTATATTCATATCTGTTGGGAACCGAACGAGTTAGTTATACCGTATTTTCATTTTGTCGTGGTTAAAAAAGTTAAGAAATAAAATAACGAAACATTTAAAGACGATGTTATTTATTTGTATAACGAAGACTATAAATTAAGAGTAACTTACTTAGTGAGTAATTTTAGAGACAAACATACTTCACCGGGAGCTTAGTGCTTAGTGCTCAACCCCTTGGAATGAACACTATCCATCTTCACAATTACAGTTACCCGCGCACGTGACACGTCGCACAATCATGTCGCTTAAAATAGCTCGGTTACATTTATCGCTGGCTTACAGAGGTTAAAAATAATATCATTGCTTGACTCTTGTTAACAGAAAATATATGCATTTTGATACTAAGAATTTGAAAATAATTTCAGTAGTTGATATCTTTGATCTTTAACGAATTTAGATGATTTTCGTTTTCAAAAAGCTAAAACCTTTTGTCGTAAAACCTGTAGATAAACAAATAGTAAAAAAAATTGGAAAGATCCACGAGTAAAGATTCTGGGACCGATTTTCTTGTACACAATCTCTAAAGTAAACTATTAAATTAAGAGGTCTAAATCTAGTGCTATCCTTTTGCGCAAGCACTGAACTGAACTTTATGAAAGGGATAGCAATAGATATAGACGTGTCATTTTAGTTTAGTTTAGAGTGTATACAACGGAATAGCCACAGACAAACTGAAAATCTTATTTGCGTTCCGGTACGATGCCATATAGAAACCAAAGGGGCATGGGTTTAATTAAAACTGCCATACCCGTTCCAAGATAGCCCGCTTCCATATTAAACAGCAGCGTCACTTCCCACCAGGTGATATTGCAGTCGAGGCCTAACTTTTATCTGAATGAAAAAAAAATTAAAAAAATACTGAATTGTGATAAGTCAATGACTGTGATACTGAATATTTGTAGCATTAGACACATCAAAGAGAACATGACATTCAATAATGAAGTTAATGATAATGACGACAAAGGCAATCATTTATTACCACCAACGTTAATCTATTTGTCTTTCTTCAAACGAATAGCACCACTCATGTTCCTGTCGATGCAATCTTCTCAATCAACTTGATGAGTTTAAAGCTGAGTGCGTGTGGGTGGGAACTGGGACCAGACGTGGACGTGGCTCTCCAAATGGACTCGTCCCCACACAACGCTGTTTGCTGTTAATTAGACTTTCATTGTTAAGTGTAGACGTTTGATTAGTAAGTTGTAAGTCGTGATTACAGCATTATCTATGTGGGGAATTAGAAAATCCATAGTTATTTACTTAGCTAATCATGGTGTAAAGTAGTTGTTAATGAACCAAGTGGTAGTTGCTAATGAACCAAGTAGTAATTTAAAAAAACACGACTGCCCTGCAAAAAACGAACTAAAAGACTTTTTACATTTAAAAATAGTGTCATACAGCCGATATCATTTAAATATTATTAAACCAAGTAAGAATTTATTCGTTCGAAATACTAGATATTTATATGCGAGTCATTAATAGGATGTTCATAAGCGAGTTATTAATGAACCAACAAAGTTTGAATGGAAACTGAAAACTCCTAAATTTTGTCTCGACGACGAAACAACTTCCAAGTTTCGAGTAAATGGCTTTTGTTTGATAAAAACAATACATCAACTGATAATTAACTAACTTAGGTGTCTACTGTCTATCGCACTGCCAGGTCTACGTCAAAACTCTACAGTGGTAGGCATCCTAATTACTCTCACAGTAGGATCAAAGCCTCCTTGACGACTTAATTTTTTTAGACTAGCGCTTGGCTACAATCACTTATTGGCGAGTGCTGATGCAGGCTAAGATGGAGCGCGCTTGCCCAGAAGATGCCTACCGCGACAGGTCGAGATGGCAATCGGGGACGGAACGCCCCGCACATCCGCACAGCCCTCGTGCTAAACCTGTGCGGGCGAGCGTGGGGGAACGTGTTCGGGGCGTCCCCTGCCTATGAGGCGGGGGATGCCCCGTCTGGTGAGAGGCTTCAGCCGTGGCTAGTTACCACCCTACCAGCAAAGCCGTGCCGCCAAGTGATTTAGCGTTCCGGTACGATGCCGTGTAGAAACTAGAGGGGCATGGGTTTAATAAAAACTGCCATACCCCTTCCAGGTTAACCCGCTTCCATCTTAGACTGCATCATCACTTACCACCAGGTGAGATTGCAGTCAAGGGCTAACTTGTATCTGAATATAAAAAACACACTCAACAACGGCTAACGGCTAGCAACGTTATGTTCAAGACTTTGTTTTAGCAAGTAGCTAGTATTAATTTCTGGTAGGACACATTTAGCACTCCGGCACTCCGGCACTCCGGCACTCCGGCACTCCGGCACTCCGGCACTCCGGCACTCCGGTACATTTGCACGATAACATCGCAGTACGCTAATTGGTTCCTGCTTGTAGCTTCGGAACGTACTCTAACTGCGTACTTACAAATAATTTCTGTTTTGAATTCAATGCACACTACTATTTAGTAACTTACAACTTTAATTAAATTTAGAATTTTTGTCTCAAGAAAAAAGTCTTCACCCCATCTTCACCCGCACGTAGTCGAATTTCCACAGACACGACGAAACGTTTTGCCTCCTCGTTTCTAGTTCGGACCGCTAGGATATGGGACGCCTTTCTGGCCTCATAATTTCCCTCAACTTTTAATATCGCGACAGGTCGAGATGGCAATCTTCATGAGTTGGGGGGTTAGCACGGGGACTGTGCGAGTGTGCGGACATCTCAACCTGTCGCGTCCTATAGTATAGCTACTAGACCATGTAGCTGTAGTATGTCAAGAGACACTCAAAAAGAGTAAGAATTACTTTCGCCATCCCACAGACAAACAACGGAAACAGTATTTATTCACAGCGGAAAGTCAACTCGTACTCAAGACTCCGAGAGCTCCCTGAAGTGATACGCCGAGCAAACATCTTGAGCCATTTCCTGTCAGCAAAAACGACTGCAGCAGCATAACTTAACAAAATAGCTTCCTACGTAAAAGGGAAGAAACGTTAGAAACCTCCTTGGATAACATATTTATCTATTGGACAAAATTGTTAACCTTAATTTCAATTTTAAACCGTAACTTTTGTGAAAAAAACATTACAGCTACACAAAATACCTACCATTTTTAACTATTCATGCTACTCATTTATACCGAATAGTTGGTCGTCATCATCATCATCACCCGATCTCCGGCTAATTAGGTACTGAGAAAGGCTCTCCTCTCAGGGTCTCTAACATAACGCTAGATATCGCTGGACTTGCAATCGCCGACCTGTTTCTCTATATCTATATAGTTTGTCTTATTGTTTGTCATCACATCTCATTCCAATTCCACTAGAATGAAATTAGGTATCACAACCTTCATACACCTTTGAGAATATTGGAGAACTCTTAGGCACGCAGGTTTCCTCACAATGTTTTCCTTCACCGTAAGCAAGTGATATTTAATTGCTTAAAACGCACATCACTTCGAAAATTTAGACGTGCGTGCCTGGGATCGAACACCCGATCTCCCGAATAAGAGGCGGACGGCTTAACCACTAGGTATTGTATTAAGCTATTAATGCTATTCACAGACGGAATAGTTGTTAATCGCTACAAAAGCAAATGTGCCGTTCACCACATCGTCGAGCCCATCACACGTGTTGTGTCCACGGCTGCATTCCTGTGGGCCGCTAATGCATCGCCTCCGTTTGCGCCGTCAATGCCTCTAATTTACTATCGCCGAGAATTCCCTCCGACCGCATAATTCTTGCCGACCTTCTGTTCGATTTAAATACTAAATTAACTTTCCTGTGCTTTCATGTCCCTGTCTAGCTTCTACTTGTTTATTTCTACAGGAATGTCGTTTTAACAAACGTAAATAAATGCTCTTAGCAT
Source organism: Maniola hyperantus (assembly GCF_902806685.2). Taxonomy (NCBI): domain Eukaryota; kingdom Metazoa; phylum Arthropoda; class Insecta; order Lepidoptera; family Nymphalidae; genus Maniola; species Maniola hyperantus. The sequence continues at coordinate 15,506,181 of NC_048545.1, read as the reverse complement.
TAATTGCCTTCTTCTGTTTGTCTTTGAAAGTCTTAAAAAATCGAAGGCTTGGCTGTTTTACCGGAACAATGAAATGCGACAATGCAACATGTCTGCTTTGGTGTTGACGCGAGACGCAAAGTGTTGTCATGTCGTGAAATTTTAGCAACAATCTACAACCTGTGTGCTATTCTTACAAACAGCCCTATGGCCTACCACAATATTGCTCTGGTGTAAACTAAGCTTTGTAATAAAACGTAAAAAGTTTCGTCAGAAAAACTTGAATTTCAGTTAAGACATTACTCGCACTTAATTTTTCAGAATTCTTTCTATTGTAAAATATAGATGTTTCCGGCTGTCCTCATTCTTTTTATCTCTATGATTTTTTTCTGATAATCCTAGCTTGACTACTTAAAGGACACGTAAATGAAAGCATTAATTAATTGGCAATATCAAACAACGTTACCCCTAATTGTCTAACACAATATTCAGATAAAACTGTATCTCCAATCAGGATATATCCCTAAAGACCCTCCACTGACTCAATTTCGTCCCTAGGAGTGAATGCAGAATATCATTCATGCCATAGTGTACCATAAACTTTAGCTTATAAAGACTATTATCGGTTATTTTCAATGTAGATTTGTTTAGCGTTAACTCAGACGCATTTACGCCATTTTTTTTTCGTTTTAAGCGATTGTGTTCTTTATTTGAAGGTTGGAGGAACGTTTTTTCGTTGTAGCTGATTTGCATACTGTTGGCAACGCAGGGGAGTCCACAGCAAACATTCAATTAGAGGCAACCTACCACCTTTGAAAGCTTTTAGCTCACACACGCCCGTGGACAAACAGCTTTAATAAGGGAGCCTTAATTAACATCTTTCATCAGTTCAGCGGAAATTAATATTGAAATAATAACCAGTTATTTTTATTATTTTTTTGACATTGCGACTAGGTCTTATTACACACTATCATATTTTAGTACACAATCTCTAAAGTCTTAACTGAGATTGAACCCCTAGTAATACAAGTAGGTACGCTAGACTTGCGATCCGTTTTTGAAGCAACTTGATATTTTTCGCCTTTTTGGCACTGACAATTGACATCAGCAAAGAGCGTCATGCACCTTAGATTCCGAACTTATTGATGAGACATCTGTCAACATACAGTGCGACAAGTTTCCCCTTCCTCTGTTCTCCAACAGCACCCCCCTGTCAATGTCATGTGCCAAGAGAGCCTTGTCGCAGTATACTTATACTTAATGTCAACATGAAAACCGTTTGTCACCAAGTGCCAATTTCAATTTCCGGAACGCTTCGTGGTGCGTTTCGAATCGGCACGAAAAATGACATTTTGTGTGGCACACCTATTCCAGCGTACTTTTATGTGCTCATTTGTAGAATATCCATAGATGTTAGTGATAGTAACCATGATCGTGCGACTGAACGCGAAATTCTCCTCCAAACCTCTAAAATCGGTCACCCATTCATTTACCGACTTGGGTCAACGTTGCTATAACAGTTCCAACTTAGAAAGGATTTTCAGAAATTCCACTCGAGTGAAACCAGGCGAGTTAGTTAGTATAATTGAAAAGCTTAGTTAACCGCCGTACTCAAGAGTCGCTAATCGTTACTTAAGATTGAGTTTAAACAAGACAGATTTATGTGAGAGATCGTCTCTGTCCCGTTTAACTCAATCTTAAGTAACGATTAAGCGACTCTGAGTGCGGCGGTAAGTCTCGAATAAATAAAATAGTAATTAAGAAAAAGCAATTGCAACCACAAATACCTACTTAGATAAATCGTATTCGAAGCGGAAGGTTAAATAAGACTTTGAAACTTCATTCTATCAGTGTATACCACGCCGCCGACACGCCGAGCTCCTCAGACGAAGTCCTCTCAGACCAAGTTGGGGAACTTTAAAGCCTTTGCAGCTCTGCGGAACTATTCAAAGGCTGAAGTCTTTCATATCAGTAATGAATCGGGTATTTTATTCAATTTTAAAGAGAATTTCTCGTTTTGACGGCCTTCCTTGCGCAGTGATAACGCGGCCTAACAATTGAGAGGTCCCAGGTTCTATACCTAGGTACATACAAAAAGACTTGTTTATTGATTGATCTGTCAACGCTACAACGCACAGCCCAAACTGCTGCTGGTGTTAGTAACTTGCCTTTTTACCTGACTGCGGCGAAGCCCAAAGGAGGGTTATGTGTGTTAATCTAGGTACTTACTAAGAAAGTTTATTTCGATTCACACCTTTTTGGGGATTAAAGTTTATAAGACTTTAAAACTTCATTCTATCAGTGTACATACCGCTCCAAGCTCCCAGATGAAGTCCTCTCGGACCAACTTGCGCAAGTTTAAGCCTTTGCAACTCTGCGAAACTATTCAAAGGCTGAAGTAGAATTTCATATCGGTAATGAATCGGATATTTTATTCAATTTTAAAGAAAATTTCCTTATTTAACGCCATTAAGGGGCAATTTCTTTTCAATCTATTGAGTGGGCCTTTATAATTTCGCACTGAAAATTTAAGACGAATTTTTCTGAAATTGATTTTACTTCTATTTCATCATCAACCCATCGCCGGTTCACTACTGAGAACTACTCAGAATAAGAAGGGTTTGGCCCTAGTGCACCACCAAGTGCGGATAGGCAGAGTTCACACACCTCTGAGAACATTATGGAGAACTCTCATGATGCAGGTTTTTCATGATGTTTTCCATCGCCATTAAAGCAAGCTATATTTAATTGCATGAACTCATATGATTGACTCCAAGATGTTAGAGGTCGAATCGATCAGACTCACTGCTATAAACCTTAATAATTTCCGTCAAATGTAAATCAAAAATTTTCATGAATATTTTTATTTTTACAAATCGGTCAAGTGTGAGTCGGACTCGCACACGAAGGGTTCCGTACCATCGTACAAGAAATAACTCTTTTTGGTTTTATCAATTTTCATAGGCAATACAAATACGCATTATGTGACATTCTCTACCTAACGGCCACGAGATAGATACAATCCGCTGACAGACAGACGGACGGGAGGACGGACTAATAGGGTCGCGTTGGAACCCTGAAAAGTGTCTATATATTAAGCTCATCATGAAAGGGAAGTTTGCGGGGTTCGGAAATTTCGGAAATATTCAAAGGCCTTATTCCGCGTCGCCTAACATAGTTCTGATTAACCCGGCCTGTTTACATCGCTATTAGTTTGAGCCCTTTCGGATAAAGATGAACACACATTACAGTACGCACCGCACGAGTCGCACCATCCGTATGTGTCGCAAATGAGTATTTTTTGGATGAAATGTAAATTAAGCCAAATCAACAGAAAGCTTATGTTGGTAACGTGATCATTTTCTAGTTGGACGCGGTAATTAAGTCCTAATCACCATCATTTACACATTACTGGCCCACTTCTGAGTACGGGTCTACTCTCAGAATGAGAAGGGTTTAAGCCATTGTCCACTATGCTGGCCATGTGCGTATGAGCAGATTTCACACACTTTTGTGAACATTACAGAGAACTCTCGGCAGGTTTCCCAACAATTTTTTGCTTCATCGTAAAAGCAAGTGATCTTTAACGCACATACCTAACTCTGAAAATTTAGAGGAGCATGCCCGGGAGTGAACTCTGAGCACCAACCCAAAATTAAGTCCTAATATTATTTTATTACTTATCTCTACATACTATAAAGTTTACCACGCGCTCGGTCCGTTTCTCAATTTGAAAGCGTGGTATTCTCAAAATGTCCTACTTAAACGAATGTTTTCGTAATCTAGCTTTTTCTAGCTTTCAGATAAAGGTTTTTAAACATTGAGATTTTCAAGATCGTTACTTAGCCACCATAGCCACCACATTTTACTTTAGAGAAAACCTACATGAAAAATCCCAAGTTTACAGAGGAGTTCAGATCCAAATGCTACCGCCATACTTACGCGGGATGCGGGACGCTATGCAGGAGCATCTACGACGCGAATCTATACATGCAAGTGTATTGGTCGCGTAGTTAGATGATGCTTTATGGGTGGTGCGGCACATGTCCTAATGTGCGTTCATCTTTATAGAGAACTGAAAGCTTCGGCAAACGCAATTTTACTTTGCAAATACTTGTTTAGGGGCTGCCTAAATATTATAATGTGCCCTACTTTAGTTACTACTTTGCGGCAAAGCCGATCGATCGGTTTAATAACATCGACGTAGGGCCTCCTTAAGCCTCTTTAGGCGGAGCTTAGGGACGGTACAGGATAATTTAAAGTGATGCTAGATCTTAGAAATGTCTTTGTGACCTAACTTATATTAGCGGGTTTACTTTGCCAGGAATACCACTAGATGGAAATTAATCCATCTTTGATTTGATAAAACAACCGTCACATCACTAGTTTAATATTATAAATGCGAAAGTTCGTTTGCTTGTTTGTCCTTCAATCACGTCGCAACGGAACAATGGATTGACATGCTTTTTAGCATGGGTATAGTTAAAGACCTGGAGAGCGACATAGGCTACTTTTCATCCCAGAAAATCTTTTTTGAAAACCTAAATCCACGCGAACAAAGTCGCTAACATCACCCGCAACCAGGTATGGTAGAGCTTATTGGGGGAGGTCTGTGTCCAACAGCAGATGATGATAATGATGATGATGACTATAATCCTCTAGGCTCGTGAACAGTTAGTTTAACTTGTAATCAGTTAATTGTCGTAGTTTTGGGGCGTGTAAACTTTAAACAATGGCTGAAACTGGAGAGATTAGGTTTGGGTCTAATTTCCAGTATGGGTAAGTAAATTAAACAATAATTTTGCTAAGTGCCTAAATGCCTGATGTTTTAGATTACAAAGTTTAATGTAATTAGGGTTTGATAAGGTTGTATGAAATAGCGTAACCCCACGGCTTCATTTGCGTGTAATTTTGAAGCTGATTAAATTAACCGATTATGATCTTTAGAACATTATTTTCCTATAATTATTATGCTTTTAAATTGCTAAATTTTCCTGCAGTGGTTTTTCCGTGATATACAGAATTTTATAAAAGTATAAAAAATGAGATATAAAGGCACGCAGAATTCTTCTAAAATTCTGTGGTTATTTTAAAAACAGTAAACTATACGCACATAGTTCGAAAAGCCGATAGACGTTGGGGTCCCAAGATGCTGAAATGGCCACCTCGCACCGGAAAGCGGAGCGTTGAAAGACCCCACACTAGGTGGACAAACGCTATCAAACGAGTCTCAAAGAGGCGCTGAATACAGGCGGTGCATGACCTTGGCGTGTCGGAGTCCCTACAGATGTCCAGCTGTGGACGTCTATCGGTTGATGATGATGATGATGATGATGGTATTACACTCGGAGCAATCAAAGAGTTAGTTGCAAGAGGTAAAACTAATGAAATGAATCTAATTGCAGCCCGCGTGTGTTCCTTGCGCGTGAAAGGCAACGCTTCAACAATTAGGGGAATGTAGCGAGTAGAAAACAATGTGTCCCTCTGTTTAGCCCTATGAGCCCTTCCAGCTTTCGTGTCGTGGTGATACATTCGTCGTTATTTAGTGCGGGACGTCGCGTTAGTTCATGTTGTTTAGAGAGCTATAAATGTTGACAGTTTATTAGTTTCCGATCTGCATTCAAAGTGGGACGCCCACCGGTGTTCTTACTGGTAGGTACCACTAATCCTAAAGTGAACGTTTACCTGTGTTTCTGAATAGACGCAAAGATATTATATTTTACTAGCTTATGCTCGCGACTTCGTCCGCGTGGAATTAGGTTTTGAAAATCCTGTGGGAACTCTTTGATTTTCCGGGATGAAAGTAGCCTATGTCACTCTCCAGGTCTTTATCTATACCCATGCAAAAAACTCACGTCGATCCGTTGCCACCGTTGCGACGTGATTGAAGGACAATTTGTGACTAATATGTGAGTAGCTCACGTCAAACTCATTTTTCGTACCACTTGCACAAAAAAGTGACATTCTATGCCACAAAAAGCGAACATAACAATAGTCATTTTTAATCTGTTAAAAACAGGGAAAGAAAATTGTACTGAATTTTATTCATCCTCTAGGTATGATTTAAATTTGGAATACCTACTTACCGAAATTTATACTGAACTACATTTGTGTTTACACCATTGAGTTTGTATATAAAGCATTATACATCTTTTTGAAAAAGGAATACGCATTTATTATGCAGTTATGATTATTAAATAAAATTACGAAAACCGACGAGGCCGTATGAGCTTGATGTCTTTGCTTTTCCGACAAAAAAAATATTAGTCTAGGAATTTGCCGCATTTTTGTTTTCTTCAAATACATAAACGTTAAGTTTATTTTAATTTATTTTTACAAATAAGTTAATGTTCTAAAAATACGTTTCATAAATGCTTATCTCATATTATTATTGTGTTAATTTATTTCGCAAATGGTACGAAAAGTAGAGTATTTTCCTCGGTGATAAAGCTGTCTTAGTCTTGGGGGAACTTAAATCGTCACCCGCGACAGAAGACACTGCTTTATCCCCTTGGTTAATAATCTACTAATTTTGACTAATTTCTTAAACTGAACACTTTCATGTATAGATTTTGATATAAACTTGTGAAGATACTTACTAGGGGCTCAATTTGAATGCCATAAGTCTACTTTGGCGCATTAGTTTACAAATTGTGAAAAACAAAATTAAATTTGAATTTCGCGGGCAGACCCGTGTCTTGCTTTAATGTCGAATTAAAACAAGTCTGAACATTATGCAGTGTACATAATAATTTAATTTAGTAAGTTAAATCTCTTAAGCCTTAGAACCAGCCGCAGACTATGCGCGCCCCCTGGCATCGCGCCAAACATCAGCCTCGCAGCTAAATGCAATTAACATAATGAGACCTAACGACTGTATTAACTTTGATAGACGACACTGTGTTACTGTCAACTATATAATATGGTAACACTGAATAAATTAAAGAACTTGCCTACTTAGTACTAATCTTTGCAAATCCTTTCTCCAAAGCAGCGATATAAATGTTCCACTAGATGGGGCGCTTCATAGTAACAACATGTTCCAAGGAACATCGGTGGCCGCACTCCTGTCAATCATAATCCGCTTTAAACACAGCTTGTTTATAAAAATTCTACTTGTGCGATAAATCTAAATTATTATTCACATAGGTAGCTTTAGAACCAACCTATAGTGTGTTTTAACTTATCTATGCTCGTAAAACCAATTGCATCTAAAGTGGATCACAATTGACACGAGAGTGCGGACACCGATATTCGTTGGAAGAAGTTACTAATGTAGTGCCCCATCTAGTAGACAATTTATATCGCTGCTTCAAAGGTTGTAGGAGATTGCTTTAACAATAAGAGGCAGCATTTAAGCAGGTTTAACATTTTCTTCAAAAATCCATAAAACATATAATATATGGAGCAAAAAAAACATCTATAATTATAACAGCGGGGCGATTGTCTAAAACCTGCATCAATCATTATTACAATCTCAATTGTTCTGATTGGCTGAATTTGTGCGATTCTTGTTGCAACAATGCATTGTGGCCAATAGTGAGCGAGCATTAACCAATCAGAGATGATTGCGATCGTGACATTGTAGCTGTCAAACAACCGCGGTAGGGCGTCAGGTAAAGCTAACTGACTGATCCATCAACACACAGCTCAAACTACTGCCAGAATTTGGCATGCAGATAGCTATTAGGTATGACATAGATAAAGGTTTTTTTTTAAATTCAATCCCTAAGGGGTGGGGTTTGAAATTTGCGTAGTCCACGCGGACGAAGGCGCGAGCATAAGCTAGTTATACCTATATGTTATATAATTCTGTTTACTGTACTTCTAAAATAGGCTTGTACTTCGTACAGCGCTGTTCCCAAAGCGCACTGAAGCCTCAGAAGTAGTTCTGCAGAAAACCGCAAACCTCCCCAACTTTGCCCTGCGAGGGAAACAAGACAAGTACCATGTATTGTGTGCCTTGTGTGAATAAAGGCATTACTAACGTCCTAACTCGTCTTGTTTATCCTCTCTGTTACATTTCTAAAAATATTTTGCTCTTTAATAAAATCTCCTTCGTTGGTTGACAGAGATGAGCATGTTCTATGACTGGCATTACCTAACATGCATTATCATCATCAACCGATAGACATCCACTGCTGGACATAGGACTTCCACACGCCACCGTCTTGCGCCGCCGCCATCCAGCGGCTCCCTGCGACTTTTGATGTCGTCTGTCCACCTGTAGTGGGGGGTTTTCGTACGCTACGTTTTCCGGTGCGAGGTCGCCATTCCAGCACCTTGGGACTCCATCGTCTACCGGCTCTTCGAACTATGTGTCCTGCCCATTGCCACTTCAGCTTCGTAACCCGTTAAGCTATGCCGGTTAATTTGGTTCTCCTAGGGATCTCCTCGTTGCTACGTGGAGAAACTCCAAGTGTAGCTGTTACTTAGTTCAAATAACAGTCCATCCATCCATCAGCCTGTTTGCGTCCACTGCTGGACATAGGCCTTTCCAAGAGCGCGCCACCAAACACGGTCCTCCGCCTTCCTCATCCAACCGCTCCCCACCACCTTCTTCAGGTCATCGGTCCAGCGGGCGGGGGGTCGCGGTCTCCACTCCAGAACACGTCTGCCCCATCGGCCATCGGTTCTGCGACAGACATGGCCTGCCCATTGCCACTTCAGCGCGCTAATCCTTTGAGCTATGTCGGTCGCTTTTGTTCTTCTGCGAATTTCCTCGTTCCGGATTTTATCCCTGAGAGTGATACCCAACATAGCTCGCTCCATAGCACGCTGAGCGACTTTTAGTTTGTGGACGAGGCCAACTGTCAGTGTCCACGTTTCCGCTCCATACGTCATCACAGGTAGGACACACTCGTTGAAGACCTTAGTCTTAAGGCTTTGCGGTATCGACGATTCGAAGACCTGTCGTAGCTTTGAAAATGCTGCCCAGCCCAGCTGAATTCAGCTGAATTCTTCTTCTTCTTCAAATAACAGTACTCAAATCAAATTAAGTGCCATTAATTGGCATTCATGTTGATTTGATTATTATGACTTTTACGGAAACACAGATTAAATCAATTAATAAACAGAACCCCCTAGGGCTCATGAACGAGTATCACTCAATGTCCACTACACGTTGTGGAGTCACACTTAACAGTGATGCGACGTGCGAGTAGGTAGTAGGTACTGTACGAACAAATTAATATTGGGGAATATTCCCCAATATTTAAATGGTTTAGATCTGAATTTGACGTGTGAAATATTGACGATAGCAATTATTGTCATACACATACTAGGACCACTCGATATGAAATAGTTAAACACTAAAATAATGTTAGAGCTGTGATAGCGTAGTGGTTAAGACGTCCGCCTTCTATTGGGGAGGTCTTGGGTCCGATCCCGGGCACGTATCTCTATCACTTGCTTTAAGTGTGAAGGAAAGTATCGTTAGGAAATCTACATGCCTGAGAGTTCTCCATAATGTTCCAATTCAATTTTAAATTCATTACCTAAAGGAGTTAAATAGGGGATGAAAGTTTGTGTGAAAGCCTGTTATTTTTCAAGTAATAATCATGAAAATTGGCAATTAGACCTTTGGTTAAAAATCCATACTTCCATACTAATATTATAAATGCGAAAGTGTGGCTTGTCTGTCTGCCAGCTTTTCACGCATCCTGAGGACGGACAGAGGCTACTTTTAATCCCGGAAATTCATAGATTTTAAAAAACCTAAAACCACGCGTACGAAGTTGCAGCATCATCTAGTTAAGAAATAAGAGTTTCAGATTTTTTTGAAAATCAACCTCTTCACTGATTTTCAAAAATCTCACTAAAGCGAAGTCAGGGGTGGTCAGCTAGTTTACTACACAAATGTTTCGACACCTGGAACCTTCTAACCCACAGGGTAGTGTCACATGCACGCGTCACTTTTATCGCGTCGTGAATAGCGTGGGGTTCGTTCACTGCGTACTTTACCCCTCAGTTTATTTGTTCTGTCGATTGCACGGTGTTCCCACGATTTTGGAAAAATTGTGTGAATGCGGTTTGTTTGCTATAACGGCGCCTGTATCAAGATAAACACAAAATAAATGGTGCTATAATTTATGGGCAGGGTAAACTATTGTGCGTTCAAAAAACACCAGTCAGAAGTTATGATAGATAGTATCTTATTAATTTTACCCTTACGTTACCTATCTAAATATATAAAAGGAAAAGGTGAGTGACTGACTGACTGACTGACTTACTGATCTATCAACGCACAGCTCAAACTACTGGATGGATCGGGCTGAAATTTGGCATGCAGATAGCTATTATGATGTAGGCATCCGCTAAGAAAGAATTTTTGAAAATTCAATTCTAAGGGTGTGAAATAGGGGTTTGAAATTTGTGTAGTCCACGCGGACGAAGTCGCGAGCATAATCTAGTGTAGTTATAACCAAGTCCATCTAAGCTACTAAAACGGTTGTTAATTTCAATGTTTAGGATGACAAATAGATCACAATCTTTATGAATGCATTAAATACCGACGCTTGACAAAAATTTAATTTACCCCAAAGAAAATGATCGTTAAAAATTTTGATAGAATTCGTCCCTTTTGTTATCTTAAAAGCTTTAAAATCCGCTTGAGTAATTCCATAAAATTATCTTTGAACATTAGACGAACCGAATAAGTTAATACTTAGGTAGGTATAGGTAGGTATCTCATAATCTGCCTTTTTAAGTTTTTAGATTATTTGGTTATTTTCAGCAAAAAAACTGGCCAACTGTTCGCACCGAGGGTTCCGTACCTTGGATGGATAGGTATGTGTAATTATTTTATTGCATAAACTAGCTTATGCTCGTGACTTCGTCCGCGTGGACTACACAAATTTCAAATCCCTTTTTCACCCCTTTAGAGGTCGAATTTTCAAAAACCCTTTCTTAGCGGATGCCTACGTCACAATAGCTACCTGCATGCCGAATTTCAGCCCGATCCGTCCAGTAGTTTGAGCTGTGCGTTGACAAATCAGTCAGTCAGTCAGTCAGTCAGTCACCTTTTCCTTTTATATATATAGATTATTATCTCCAACTGCAAATTATAAGTTTGTAATCGCGAATTTTAATGTGATATAACTATCAATTTACGGTTTTCGGATTTTTTCTTTACCTTGCGCTATAAGACATTGCTTTGTGCCAAATTTCATGATTCTAGGTATAAGGGAAATATGTACCCTATAGGTTTAATCCCCTTGTGAGTGTCGTGGTCAAAATATTGGACATAAATGGCTGTAGTTTTTGATTGCGTTGACTTAGAAGTTTGATTTTCATAGCTCCAAGGATTGTAGACCTAAAATATTTCATATTAATCAGTACCCATCATAGAGTTATGATACTAGGTACCCATATTATAAATGTAAAAATGTGTTTGTTTGTTGGTTTGTAGGTTTATTGGTTTGTCCTTCAATCACGTCGCAACAGAGCAACGTATCGACGTGATTTTTTGCATGGGTATTGTTTAAGACCTGGAGAGTGACATAGGCTACTTCTTATCCCGGCTAAACAACAAGTTCCCACGGGATTTTTAAAAATCTAAATCCACGCGTACGAAGTCGCGGCTATCAGCTAGTCCAAATAACTCCTAGTTATCCTAAGAAAAATGGTCTTGAAAGACAAACGCAAAGTGAACCTATGGTGGGTACGACGAGGAACCTTTTAGAAGTACGATACCCTAAAAACTAATTTTTAACAACACTTTTTTACGTAAATCTAGAGCACACTAGAGATAACAATCCTCCCCTAAAGGACAATTTTAACAACACCTCGTTGCTTTTTAAACAAAATCATAAAATCGACGATAAGAACCCTGAGAACTGTGGCGACCTCAACCCAGGTGACGGGCACTTAAGGAGGCGTCCAATAAACACAGTATTAAAGTAAGCCGCTGTAAAAAAGCTATTTCTGTAAGAAGTAAGGCTGCCTAGCAACGACGCGATTTAGCTTCTACAAATCACTAAGGTCGATCGGGATCGTATGCACGTTCGGTCGCAAGTGTTTTATAGAGCTTGTCAAAATCATCATCATCATGATCAACCCATCGCCAGCTCACTATTTAGCTCAAATTGAGAAGAGTTTGGCCATAGTCTACTAGGCTGGTCAAGTGCGTATTGACAGACCACACCTTTGAATACATTATGAAGATCACTCAAGCATGCAAGTTTTTGAATAAAAAATAAATAAAATCATTTTATTTCAGGTTTGGGACCCATATAAAAACATGTTATAATTAAAAATTAAAATGCGTATAAAAATATTTAGTTAAAATCATTTAAAAATCATTTAAAAAAAATGAATAGTCATTTTGCGTTCGGGATCTGGTGTACCCTTAGCCAGTGTTTATAGAACACATTGTCAGGGGATGCCTGAGCGACGACTTTGATCATTTTATTATTAGAATTACGGACGGTTTCCCAGAAACCCGCAATTCTATTTCGTATAACGGCGTAGTAGTCCGATTTTTACTTCCTTCACTGTTAAAGTAAGATTTAGTTGCTTAAAACGCGAATAACTCTGAAAAATCAGAGGTGCACATAAATTAAAGCGAAACATCCGGTGATTGGGTAAAAAGACTTGTCGTTAGTAGCCGGCCTTATTATAAACTTAAAATAAGTATCACCCCGTATTCGCAGCATCCGGGGATGATTTATCATTTTTTCGATCAGCCTGCGGGCGACTGTGATAACTATGGGGTTAGTGACAGCTTTCACCCCGGATTAACTCGGTATTGCGGCGGAAAAAATTTAATAGCTTTTTTCGGCCTTTTTGACCCACCTTTAATATTATGGGGTTCTTCTTGCCATTGAACTTGTGAAGTGAGGTGAAAGTAAGGGTACGGGTTTTTGTCGAAGGTACAAAATAAGAGTGTAAATGACGATTTACTTTGTCACTCAACGGGCGATGGTGAGAGCTATGCTTAGGGTTTCTGTACGTGATCAAATCAGAAATGAAGGGTTGCCGACATAGCTAAGTGGGTTGCGAAGCCACGCCTATTCGCATTTTGGTTTATTCCATCTAACCACCGAAGCCTTAAATTTTAAGAACACTTTAAAATTGGAGAACATCTTAAGAATTCAAAAGACTTCTACTTAATATTTAAAAACATTTTTACATTTAAGAAATACACTCTGCAACAGAATTGGACATTTCAGGAACTGGACTTAGCCGACAGACATTGGAATTGGTAATCGGTGAAATGGATATTCGGGACAATTTCACATGAATTTATAAAACCATCAGATGACTAAATTACAAAACGTTGCTCTGTGATATATATTTTAGCAGGTATTTTAGCAGATTATTTAATAGAATTGTTCGCACCATTATAGAATAAAGCACATTGATCAAATTCGAATAATTACGATTGGTCGCGTATGAATACAGTTATTTATCGGCGTGCATTGTGTTTGGAGCCGGCAGTTGCGCCCCATGGCCCCCATGGCCCCCATGGCCCATCATTACTGATATAAATAACGCCGACGCAGCGCGAATGCAAAGTGCCATTGAGTGAGTGTGATCAAATGTTACTTCCAAAACAATGGATTCGACATACACACGTATGTGGTCCTGCATATTGATTGATATAAGAGGAAAAGGTGACTGACTGACTGTGGGGGTGAAATTGGAGTTTGTATTCTCCATGTGGACGAAGTCGCGAGCATAAGCTAGTTGATTGACATTTTTAACAACTTGTTTTTTATTAAACTCAAACTCAAATTCAGAATTTTGGTACAATTTTACGCTTCCTGATTGTCATAAATTTTTATTTGTAAGATGATATGATATAGTGGTGATAGTTAATACGTACTTAAAACTAAAGCTACGAGGGTTTCAAACGCGTCCAGGTCTGAGAAGAGCCCACAACAAACTATCAAAATTGTTATTTTGAGATGAGCGTAGTGGTTTCTCTTTTGATGTCCATCGTTAACGACCAACGTCTCAGATCCATAAATGTCGTCACTGGCAACAATGTTCGAAGACTTTTGTCTCCAAGCACTTAGGAGTTTTGGACGAGAAGACATCTTAAAGCTTCCTGAACGCTGACCAATCACTCATTAAATCCATCAAAACGCCTGTTTTCTTTTTAAATATTTAAATTCTGTCCTGACATAATCTCCACATTTTTCTTATCCAGATTCCACACTGTTTTCCTTCACCAAAAAATTCATGATAATGTTATATTTTATGCAGTTTGCAAAATACGTTGCAAGAAATTTTGGCATCGTATTCGTTTGTGTACCTAACCTCCGACATGTTATATTGAAGCAGCGTAGAATCTTTCCTCGTGTGAGATTATGTTTCTATCAGAGACGTTTTCTGCAGTGAAACATTAAACTGCTTAAAAAATTGCGAGTTTATTGTAAAGTTTTGGCGCAACTGCACAAAAGATTCTCCACGAACGCATTTAAAGACCACGGAAAGCTTTTTAAAAAATCAACTTCGCATTCGTAACATATTCCACCGCATTACGCGAAAGAGAACAAAAACAGATCCGAGCAGACTTTTCAACGAGCACGTCCGAATGAAAGGCTTTCACCGAGCGGACAAATATTGATAAAGTTGATCGGTTTTAATAGTTATTTACCGTGGCATCGAGATGAGGTAAATACTGGTGTATTTGCTTGTCGATTCAATTTGTCCGGTCCCGACCAACTCCAATATTTATGTTTGGACCTTACTTAGGGCTATTGCATACGATCGACGGCATTTCTCAATAGAATCAGCTGCTCGATTGCGGTAGAATGACAGCTACAATGTCACGATCGCAATCACCTCTGATTGGTTGACGCTCGCTCACTATTGGCTACTATGCATTGTTCCGTCAAAACTCGCACAAATTCAGCCAAAAAGAACAATTGAGATTGTACATTTAATGATTGATGCAGGTTTTACGAAATCGACCTACAGTTTTCTGAACGCGGACAGATGTGGTGGCATATCGTAAGACCTCTAAATTGGCACTAAGTACAAAACATAATAACTTTTTTTGAATGCTTAAAACGTAAA
This sequence comes from Maniola hyperantus, assembly GCF_902806685.2. Classification (NCBI taxonomy): domain Eukaryota; kingdom Metazoa; phylum Arthropoda; class Insecta; order Lepidoptera; family Nymphalidae; genus Maniola; species Maniola hyperantus. Next base: position 15,491,175 of record NC_048545.1, on the reverse strand, counting down.
TTAGAGTTATTGCGTGATTGTAAACAGTCAGGTAGGCACATATTGGTGTCTATCCTGATTGTTTCCAAATTTAGAGTATCTGCACCTTTTTTTTTAAATATTGCTTGAAAAATACGGAAAACGAATTTTATATATTTTAAAGGTTTTAAATTTTAGTGTACTCTAAAAATTTCTTTTTCTTCTTATTTTGCTCCTCTACAAAATAATAGGCTCACGAATGGCAGCTAAGGTCACGAGGTTCGACAGTTCTAATTAATTAAATTAGGTTAGTCTGTCATTTTCTTATTACGTTAGTAAGAAAAAGATGCTCTAAAATTTAGTTGCGCTCAGAATCAGTATGTATTGTTGCAATATAAAAGTATACCGTTCACCCATTCCTGCCAGACAAACTGCTTGCAACTAGTCAATTTTTTCGAACGTTTTGAATGTAAGCTCTATAGCAAATAGCAAAAATAAGATTTAAAATGGGAAAGAGAAAATAAAATATCTTATAGTAGTATTTTATGAATTTTGTGGGATCGATTTCAGTCTTTTGTCTGTATCTGTCCTTAGTTGGAATATACTTAGCAGTGGCAGGTATTTGCGTAGAGCGATCAATGGACACTTATTATGTTTTATTGATAGTGATAATATTGGGACTGGCGTATTTATTTACTTGTGTTAAGAAACTGGCCAATTGAGACGTGATAGTCAGTAAACATGGCAGGGACTTTTCATATTAGAATTGCGATATTCAATAGCGCTTACGAACACGAAGAAACCAATATTGTAGGTGTTTGAATAGAATCAAATAGCTAAAGTAGCACTATTTTATAATAAAATGTAGAATAGGTATACCTAGATGTTAAAAATAAAGAGCATTGAAATATCATGTATTAAAATAAATTACTTTGGCGATTTACTTTAGTAAATTTCCTGAAAGTGGTAAAGATTCTAACATGTATTTGAACATTAAAATTCCTTATGCGATCATAAGTGTATACCAAACCATATCTAACAAAATTATAAAACCTTAATATTATTTTAAGCTGATAAAAAATTCATGTTTATTGTATACCTACCCAATGATATTAGAAGAAAAGCTTCTAATATCATTGTACCTACCTTAATTCATCAAAATTAAACGAAGAAAGATGTTTTTTTTCAATAAAGTTTGTATATTGTTTCCATAAAACTTATATTTATTGCATTTGTTAAAAGCTACTGAATAACTTTAAAAAAATTGATTTTAAGTAAGTATAATTTATTTGCACACTACATAATTTTTTGGTTGAATATACCACGACCAAATATTTATAACTTCACAAATTAACTCTGTGCGTATTTCAATTTGTCAACAAGACTTACCTGATGGACAGAGGCAGTCACCATAATCCCGGATACTCCGTCTCGGCCTCCAGTAGCTCGGCGGTCGCGACAGCACCTCCCTTCTCAACCTCTCCACCAGCGGCTGCTGCGGCTCCAGCACCGCACTGCGTAGCGCCAGATGCTGCTCCTCCAGCAACGACAGCCGGTCCTGGAGCCCGTGCTGCTTGTACAGGCTGTACCCGCTCGAGATCAGGCTCATGGCACACGCACACCATAACACAACACAGTACAGCCACGGGTCCCCTGGACATCTTTCACATTTCTCCCATTTCTTCTTCTCCTTCTTTTCTTCTTTTTGGTTCTTCTCTGGAGAAGCTTTCCCCGGAGGTTTCCCCCCTATTCCTCCCTTGAATATCATGGCTACGTTGAGATCATGTAGTTTGGAATGTCACCATTTTCGCGAACAGGATTTATTTTGCGTAAGCACTAACGACGCGTCCTATTTCATATTAAACTCAAAATTTTCAAAATCGTAAATCTCACCCGTGAATTGAAATTGAATCTCAAAAATTTTCAGTGGAAAATCTTTAAGTTTTCAGACGCACAATGGGCACGGTTTCACGTTCATCACAAATCTCAAAAATTTTGACAGAAAATCTCACTTATTTTCGAAAATTCCGAGTTTTATGATATTTTCTAAATCAGAATTAAATTTTGATGCGTGAATTCGTAGTTTTTTTATTCAAATCGTTGCGAAGTCGTATTTAGGTACGATGGTACGCGAGAATACGAGGGGAACGCAACTACGTCCTTCCCTGCAGACAGGCGGCACGCCACTGGCTCTATAGAATTCTCTGTATGGTAGAGACTAGAGTTGATGCGACAAAAGCTTGGTAACAAGTTGCCGGTTTTGGAAATATTTTCTTGTTCTAATAAAAAAGGATATTTCTTTATCATTGGAATGAATCCAGTTATACAAGTATGGCATTTATAACAATCTGGAGTTATGTCGTAGTTATTAAAGTTTCTTGCTAGCCTTTATTCCAAGTAGAATTAATATTTCAGAAGCTTTTGTAAAAATTGTTGGAATCTCAAGATATACCTACATACAATATACATATCTAATTTAAATTTAATATTTGTTTTTGTTCTAATCTATTTTATTTAATGATGTCATAATAATATTATATGTAGCAAA